>NW_007731054.1:4626-27836 GCF_000696425.1 Galeopterus variegatus | reverse complement strand
TCTTAAGGTGACTAATGTGATAGATTAGACCTAGATAGGAAATAACATCATCATAAAGAAAAAAGGTCAGTGATTTTCTATCTGAAAGCAGAAGTAATGTGTGGTTTCTTAGCATCACAACTCTGGATGTTAATATCAACATTATATTGTTTTTTTTTTTAATTTTTTTAATTTTTTTTTATTGTCTTTTTTCCGTGTCCGGCAACGGATCGCAACCCTCAGTGTTGCCCCCGTACCGGACCGGGGACCGGCAACAGGATTGCAACCCTTGGCGTTGCCCCCGCGCCTCGCTCAGCCAGTGAGCGGGAACCGGTCTGTATGTGGGATCCGAACCCTCGGGCGGGAGCACTGCCGCGCTTCCCAAGCGGCGCACTTATCCAGTGCGCCACCGGGCCGGCCCAAATTACTTAGTATCTTGGGGTCTCATGTTTCTCAGCAACAGAATATGGGTAATGTGCCTACCTCAGGTGTTGTGGTCAGGACTGAAATGATATGACGACACATAAACATGCTCCTCAAGAGTTAATGGCCTACGGTAGAGGGAAAAACTTGCAAACAGTAATTTTTGGTATAATATAAGGTAGGATAACAGAATTCATATTAGATTGAAGAAGGAGTTCTTAGAAAGCTAAAAAATTAGACTAAGAACTCTCTAGATGAGGTAATGCTTGAGCCAAGATGATATATTGGCATGAGGAAGGCACTATGGTGTGAGAGAAGACAGTATGCGAATTAATTACTATAGTTGAAGTTATAAAGTATAGGACAAGTATAGAAAGTGCTATGATTATAGAAGCAATGTACATTACTTCAGGTTAGGTCTCTCAAGACAGGCTCCTTGAAAGCAGTTTTATTTGGGCTGTGTGTCTTAAAGAGTGAGTGATTTCAGTACACTCATATTTACTGGTCCCTTTATGCTTTTTGTTTGTTTGTTTGTTTTTGTTTTACTGTTTTATATGCCTATAGATCAACCTACCCCTTTTACCCTTACCCCTTTTACCCTTTTACTTACCACTTTAAGAAACCTTGTATTTCTTACGAGTTTTCCATCTGATTTATTTTTGAAGAGGTAATGCATGCAATTGCTATGAAAGTTAAAAACTAGGAAACAACATACAATGGAAAGTATATTTTTCTCAATTACTGTTTCCCAACCACTGTGAGTTTTCTGTGTATTCTTTTAAAACTATTCTATAAATTTCAAACATATATAGTCATTTGATTTTTAAATTTTTTCCACAACTGTATGTAATATGCACATGTGTGTAGGCACACACACACACATACTGTTCTGCACTTTCTTTTTAACTCAAAATATTCAGTACACTCAGGACTGCATTTTTTACTGTATTAGCTAATCGGCATTCCATTGTACAAATGTGCAATAATTCATCTATAACAGTTTCATTGGTGGACATTTAATGCATTTCCATTCTGATAGACATTTAATGTTTTCCCATTTTTAACTGTTATAATTTTGCAATATAGATATTTATTATATTTATAGCTTTCTACTTAGGAATATAGTGGCATGTATTAAAATATTTCAAACAGCGAGCCATCCTGCGATTTCTGAAAAAAACTCTCATTTTGTTTCACTGTATTTGTTACTTTGTTTCTGGCTAATATTTGTAGGGGTTCTGTATTCTTTTTCACAAAGGATTTTTTTTTTCCTTTTTGTCTTTTTTACTGACCGGTAATGGGATCGCAACCCTCAGTGTTGCGCCCATACCGGACCAGGACCGGCAATGGGATTGCAACCCTCGGTGTTGCGCCCACACCGCGCTCAGCCAGTGAGCAGGAACTGGTCTCCACATGGGATCCGAACCCTCGGTGGGAGCGCTGCTGCGCTCCCAAATGGCGCACTCTCCAGTGCACCACCGGGCCGGCCCTCACAAAGGATATTTTTGCTGTGTTTTTTACCCCATAGCCATTTGGGCGGGGTGGTGGTGGCATGTATTTGTATTTTTAAGAAAAGCTTCTCTTTTTTCCCCCGATGCTTTAAAAAGTTTATATAGAATTAAAGGTGTCAGTTTCTTAAAGGGATACTTTAGAATTCCACTCTGAATGCTTTTGTGCCTAATAGGACATATTTTTAGAGAGGAGGTAGGTTGTTTTAGCTTAAATTTACCTTAAAATAAGGTATTTGGTTCACATCTTGTTGTTCATCAGCCAGGACATGCTGTTGTGACCTCTCTGCATGTTCTCTACTTTGGGGATAGCTGCATACTCTTATAGCTGAAGCTGTAGGTGTTCACTCTTGATGAGATCCAACTGGTGCACCAGTATTCATCACAGTTGGTGGCTCTTCCTAATTTTTCTGTGTAGGAGTGAGACATTTCACAGTTTCAAAAGAGATGGATTCTATGTGTCTGTGTTTCTTCCTCTGCCTTGTTTGGGGTCATGGTTTTAAGAATGAAGAAATCAAGTACATTTCCTCTGGCAACAACTATTCTACATTCTGCTTCTATGAATTTGGCTTTTTAAAGATTTCTACATATAAGTGATATCATGTGGTATTTATCTCTCTGCACTTGGCTTATTTCACTTAACATAATGTCCTCCAGGTTCATTAACGTTGTCACAAATGATAGAATTTTCTTCTTTTTCGAGGCTGAGTAGTATTCCATTTTGCACATATACCATATTTTCTTTACCTATTCATCCATTGCCAGGCACTTAGGTTGACTCCATATCTTTGTTATGATATAGATATATATCAGGTCCACCACCAGCCAACCCAAACAGCCTTGCTTCACTATCAGTCTCTCCCTTGGTGTTCTTTCTGGTGGGCAAGTGACTTGCCCGGATTCGTCTTTCCCTCCGGTCCCTGTTGGGAGGAGATGGGGGAAGAGAGCCATGAAGAGAGGTGAGCACAACCTCTGGCCCCAACCAGCCCATTAAAGGACACTCAGACACGGCAGGGGTTCTGTTGAGCAGTTCCGTTTATTATCACACAAGCACTTGCTTTTAAAGGCCAATGGGGAAGGGAGGTTTTTACAGCCCCCAATCAGCTTAAAGGTTACGAGAGCATGCATCCTGTCTTAATGCCTAGCTATTGCAATCACGCAGTGTTCATGAGCACAGAAGTGCATATTTGGCCAATAAGGGCTAAGGCAAGGTTCCCGCAGACACTCCCACTCTACTTCCTCCTGGCGCCCTCTTAGGCTGCCACATTAATGGCGCCGCTTGTAATGTCACTTAAGGTGACGTTAGTTTTTAAGGCCCAACAGATATAGATAAAGATATAGATATAGATATCAATATATTGATTTCATTTCTGTTGGTTATATACTCAAAAGTGAGATTTCTGGATCATGTGGTAGTTTTGTTTTTAAATTTTTGAGAACACTCCATCTGTTTTCCATAGTGTCTGTTCCAATTTACATTCCAAAAAGGAAGGGATTTCCTTTTTGCCACATCCCTTCAAACATTCATTATCTGTTTACTTTTTGATAATAGCCATCTGAACAGGTATGTGATAGTAGCACGTGTGGTTTTGATTTTCATTTCCTTGATGATTGTTGATGTTGAGAACTTTTCATACACATATTGACCATTTTGACGTCATTTTTGGAAAAATGTCTTTTCAGGTTCTCTGCCCATTTCTAAATTGGTTACTTGTGGGTTTTTTTGTTATTAATTTGTATGAGTTTTTATATGTTGTAGATATTAATCTGTATTAGATATATGATTTTCAAACATTTTATCCTACTTTGTAGGTTGACTTTTCATTTTCTTTGATGCTACTTTTGTTGTACAGAAACTTATTAATTTTATATAGTCCCTGCTATGAATGTGTCCCCCAAAGTTCATGTGTTGGAAACTTAATACCCAATGCATCAGTGCTGAGATGTGGGAACTTTAAGAGGTGATTAGATCACAAGGGCTCTGCCCTCATGGATGGATTTACGACATTATCAAGGGAATGGTCTCCTAATAGAATGAACTTGGCCCTCTTCCCTTCTCTCTCTTTCTCTCTCCCTCTTCTTTTCACATTCTCTCTTGCCCTTCTACCTGCTGCAATGGGATGACACAGCAAGAAGTCCCTCACCAGATGTGGCCCCTTGATCTTGGACTTCCCAGCCTCCAGAACCATGAGCAAATAAATTTATTTTCTTTATACATTACCCAGTTTCTAGTATGCTGTTATAGCAGCACAAAATAGACTAAAATAGTCCCACTTGTTTATTTTTGCTTTTGTTGCCTGTGCTTTTATTGTCATATTCAAAAAATTATTGACCAATGTCAAGGAGTTTCTCCTGTATTTTCATCTAAGAATTTCATAGTTCTAGAGCTTATGTTTAAGTCTTTAATCCATTTTGAGTTGATTTTTGTGTATAGTGTAAGATAAGATTCCCATTTTTTTTTATTTTTATATTTTTATATTTTCTTTTTGCATGTGACTATCCATTGTTCCCAACACCATTTATTGAAGAGATAATCCTTTCTTTGTTGTGTATTCCTGGGTTTCTACTCTGTTCCATTGGTCTATGTTTCTATTATTATGCCAGTATCATACTGTTTTGATTACTATAGGTTTGTAGTATATTTTGAAATCAGGAAGTTGGATGCTTTGATTTATTTTTCTTTATCACTTGGGTATCTATTGTAGGTGTTTTTTCTTTGTGGTTAACATGAGGCTTTCATAAAATATTATATCATTATAATAGTCTATTTTGAGAGAATAACAACTTAATTTTGGTTGCATACAAACATTCTACACTTTTTATCCCTCCTACATTTTATGTTTTGATGTCACAATTCGCATCTTTTATGTAATATATCTATTAATAAATAATTTTTCATATTTTTGCCTTTTAATCTATACAATAGATCTATACACTAGATTTACACAACACCACTATAGCATTAGAGTATTCTGAATTTTTCTATATACTTAACTTTGCCAGTGAGTTTTATATTTTCTGTACCTGTCTTATTTCATTTAACGTAATTTTCTCCAAGCTCATCCCTGTTGCTGTGAATGGCAGAATGTTATTCTTATTTATATCTGGGTGGTATTCATTGTGTACATAGAACTTTTAAAAAAATAATTTAACCTTTTATTGAGCTACTTGTTTTTGTTCATATCTTGTTTTTCTGATTTTGTTGTGTTGTCTATCTGTGTTCTCTTGTAACTCACTCAGCTTACTTAGAAAAATTATTTCAAATCCTTTGTCAGGCAATTCATATATCTCCATTTCTCCTCTTCTTTGAGGTTGATCAGTGGAATGTTATTGTGTTCCTTTGGAGGTGTAATGTTTCCTCAACTATTTGTGTTCCATGGGTCTTTCATAGTTGTCTTTACATTTGAAGAAGCAATCTCCTCCTTTGGTCTTCAATGACTGACTTCAGAAGATAAACGCCTTCACCAATCAACCCAGCTATGGATTCTGAGGCTCTTTCAGACCTTTCATATGAATGTGCCTTCTCCATACATCATGTTTCCCTTTTCAGGGATTCTTAAGATTGTGTGTCTTCTTTCAATCCTGCAAAGTCAGGCCAGGTGCTGAGAACTTCCTGTTTGCTTTCCTTAGGGTTGTGTCCTGAAATGCTCAAGTGTGTGTGTATTTTCTGGCTGTCTGGACAAGATGCTTGCACTCACCATCAGCTGGGATGTACTTGGGGGACCAGCATGGGGTAAAATAGGGGTTGAGGCATGGGTAAAATTTACAATTTCCATGAGCCAGTTTTGGGAGAGTACACAGTTGAGGCATCCCAAGTGGCTCATAGGCAGGCTTTCTGATGGAGTTCACAGAGTGGTTAGTAGGATCCACTGCTTCTCTTTCCTGTTACCAGCCTCTCCCAATCACTCAACTGTGCTGATCACCTCAGTTTTCTTGGTGTGGCAAGAGATAAGTGGGTCTCTAGGGCAGTGTCTTTATGCCTGGGGGAGCCAGACACTCCCTCAGTGTGCACTTTCCCCCATGGGAAAAATTGCTGTTCTAGAGGGTTTTTTCTTGGCACTGAGCTGTGCCATCTTGAGAAAAGGGTGATATGGGGTAAAGTAAAACTGTTCTTCTTACCTTCTAAATCCATCTATTTTTGGCTTCAGTGATGTGCTGGAACTTGTCTGCTGGACTTCTGGACTCCCGTAAAGGTACTCTTGTTCATAAAGTAATTGTCCAATTCAATTATTCTGGGGGTTAGGGGGAAGGATGATGGTAGAAAGTTTTAATTTCACCACCTTGCTGACCGCACCCTTCTTTCTTTGAATTTAAGTATAGATTGCTATGAATTGAATTGTTTCCCTCATAAATGTATTTGTTGGAGCTTTAACCCCCATTGTGACTATATTTGAAGGTGAGGCCTCTAGTGAGGTAAAGGCTAGATGAGGTCATAACAGCAGGGGCCTTACCTGATAGGACTGGTGTCCCTATAAGAAGAGGAAGGAATACCAGAGATTTCTCTTCACAGGCACACAGAAGAAAGACCATGTGAGGACACAGAAGTAAAGTTATTGTCTACAAGCTGAAGAGGAGCCTCACCAGAAACTGACCATAACAGCAGCTTCATCTTGAATTTCTAGCTTCAGAACTGTATGTAAGTAAATTTCTGTTGTTCAAATCACTGTGGCATTGTATGGCAGTCCTAGAAGACTAATACATAGAGCATGTAAAATGAGTCATTTTAATTGATGCATTAACTGGAAGTTTTAAGTTCTTAATATTTGTCTAAGTTATGTTTGTTGTATTTATTTTTCTCTTTTTTTATGAATAAAATAATATTCAAAACTTTGATGTTTGTCCTCAAAGCTAGATAGGAGAGCTATAGATGCACCAGTTAGGTACTGATCTCAATATCTGATAAAATCAAAATGATCCCATTTCTCAAAACGTTCTTTTGTTTAAGACCTAAGCTTCCTATGTACAATGGTATTCTATGTGAACTACTTTCGTAAGTAGCAGCAAATAATGAGGTGACATTTCAAAGTAGCCTTTGTAGAAGCTAGAATTTCTTTTGTTTAAGACCTAAGCTTCCTATGTACAATGGTATTCTATGTGAACTGCTTTCGTAAGTAGCAGCAAATAATGAGGTGACATTTCAAAGTAGCCTTTGTAGAAGCTAGAATTCTCTCTTACTACTGTTTTTAGTTACATTCAATAAGCACTGAATATAGTAGGTCTCCCTTATCCATGGTTTTGTTTTCCACAGTTTCCATTACCTATGGTTAACCATAGTCTGAAAATATGAAGGGGAAATTTCCAGAAATAAACAGTTCATAAGGTTTAAATTTTGTGCTTTTCTGAGTAGTGTGATAAAATCTCATGTCGTCCCACTCCATCCCACCCGCAGGATGTAAATCATTCGGTCATCCAGTGTATCCTCACTGTACACACTACCAAACTGTTACTGTATTGAAAAAAACATAGCATATATAAGATTCAGCATTATCTATGATTTTAGGCATCCATTAAAGTCTTGAGATGCATCCTTCTTGAATAAGGGAGGACTTCTGTAGAAGTGGCTGGTACTAGATGCAGTGTTGGAATAAAATCCCTGTCAACTTCAGATATTTCCATCAGTTCTTCTTGACCTATAATTCTATATTTCCTAAACAAAGGACTGAAGAAGATTAAATAAATTTTAAAAATTGAATATGCATATTCATGGGGTACAAAGCTGACCTTCACCACTGTGCCCAAGATGTGATGGCCAAATCAATATTATCAGCATGCCCATTACCACAAATTGTGATTATTCTCTGTGTCCCCCACCCAATTAATCCCCGACATCCTTCCCCTTCCCCAACCCTCCCAACCCTAGGAGGCTCTCTCCCTCTGCAAGTCCAATGCACCACTGTGATTTTTCTTGCCTTCCTTCTTTTTCTCTTAGCTCCCACTTATGAGTGAGGACATGTAGTATCTTTCCCTCTGTGCCTGGCTTATTTCATTGAAGCAAGTCTTTTAAAATGGTTATACTTTAAATAAAGTAAATCAATTATACTTTAGATAAATTAAAAATTAGCATAATTTTATAAATTGACAGATTATAGAACAAAACCAAAGAACAAAATAAAAATATTTATTCTATAAAACATTGAAAATAGTTTGCTGTATGACAGTAATTTAGAGCATAATAAGAAAAAAGCATACCATAAATCACACCCTGGTGTGTTTTTAGAAAAAGATCTCCTTTTATTCATGCAAAAGATCAGGAAAAATTACCACACAGTAAATCTAGGAGAAAACGCTCCCTTAGTAGCAATGCAATATGAAATCAAAAACTTTTACCAAAAAACTTGTTGAAAAATGGTGTTAGAATTTTTAAAAGAGTTTTTTAGAAGGTTGCATTCTACATTCTTGATTATTTTATTAAATGATCTAGATTATAAATATCATAAACTCAAACTTGTTAAAATCCTATATACATTATTCTTCATATCAAGGATGGCAAAAATACAAGGATGAAAATATAATTTTAAATTTCAAAACATAAGCAGAAAATATTTTGGAAGCAATTTTCTGCTTCAGTTTTTATAAAAATTTACTCAGAGACAATATAGGAAAGACCATTTCAAAGAGCATTAAAAGTCACTGAGAAATTGTGGTTCTTAATTAATGCATTTTGATTATTAGATGACATGCACATTTTTTATGGCTATGCAGCTGTTGCTTAGAACCTGTGGTCCTTTGCTTTGAGATGCCTTGGAGTATAGCTATGAAGTGCTCTGCTAAAACTATACTTTTCTATTTTTTATTATTTTTCTCACAGTTCTCTGTCTCCTGTTCTCTGCCAAGCCTTTGCTATCAGTTCTAGGATCTGTGGCTGTTTCCTGAACACCCTGTATGTGCTGAGCATCAGTCTCTCCTACTATTCTGCTTTTTTCATCATCCCTGGTTCTCTCTCTGGTCACACTTGTGACACCAATCTCAGGAATGACAAGGATGCCCAATTCAATAGTGTCATTATTGTTGTCAGGTTTCTCTAGAAGGCGATCAGACAAAATTGATAGCAAATGATGATAAGACAAAAGATGTTAAACAGGAAACACAAAAGATCCAAGACAAAAATTTTATGACTGAATGTTATGAATTAAGCCAAATATTTGCTCTGTAGAAATTTCCATAATTTATAATATTCTGATAACACAGAAGACAATAGAGTCCCACTATTTAATTTTAAATGACATAAAATAACAAAAATTTTATGACTGAATGTTATGAATTAAGCCAAATATTTGCTCTGTAGAAATTTCCATAATTTTTAATATTCTGATAACACAGAAGACAATAGAGTCCCACTATTTAATTTTAAATGACATAAAATTCATAGAGCATCAATTTATGTTCTGAAATTTTAACACATATTTCACATGAAATATGAAACATCAATTTTTTTATAAATAAAGATTAGTGTGACTATGATATAGGTAAGCAAGTAATTTCTTTAAACTCATACTAATTCCATAAATTTAGGACAGCTTTCAACAATTCTTTACTACACTGGAGAAAAATAAAAATAAATTTGGAAAAACAATTGACTGCCAATCTTCTATTCTGAAAATGGCCATTGTAATTGAAAAAATACAACACAATTCCTAACTAGTTAATACCTGTAGACATGATTTTCTTCTGTGTCCTTAATCACAAAGGCATGGTTTCACTTAAAGCTGTCAAGAAAATATTTGTAGTAAATGGGAAAAAATAATATGAATATATCTAGAATGGGGCACTACTGAAACTTAAAGTTCAAAACAACATAAGACTATGTAAGACAGCACATACTCTTTGTAGACCAGACATCTGCTTGAGAGACATTACTTTCCATTTTCAAATGTGTTTTAGTGGTAGGATTATCAAACTCTCACCCGTAATTCTAAAGGCTGAAAAACAAGAACGGGTAGTAACAGAATGGAGGTCAGATCCACATATTCCTGTGATTCCCTTACTTTGCTGCACATCAGTATTCCCTGGGCTTCTTTAAAAGCTACTAATGCCTGACTCCCACCCCAGACATTCTTATTTATAATTAGTACAAGGTATCACCTGGGCATTGGAATTTTTAAGCTTCCAGGTGACTATTGTGCAGCAATATATGGGAACTATTGCTCTATTCTCTTTCTTTCAAACTTTGAAAACTTAGAAGAAAAGTTGTTCTGGATACCCTGGATACTCCACGCCCAGCAGCAATGTGCATTTCTGGAGGTCCTCTCCTCAAAGCTTCATGTTGCCCAAAGTTGGAGAGCCAATGTGCTGCTATAATTGGTTCTCCTTAACTTAGTGTTTCATATATTTTTGACTAAAGGTTCTCTAAATAAAAATTTTATTTCCTAGACAGGACAGAGAATGTTGTGGAAGTAGTAGTGCACTTCTGCTTCTGGATGCTCTCTAATAAAGGCTTAATGAGACTGAAAAGTTCCAGCTAAGCTTATCCCCAATTGCTAACAGCTGTCTTCAAAGTGAGAGCAACTAAATTCTTATTGAGGTACATGCCAGAGGCCACTGAAACTCAGAGTAAAATCACCATGGCGCTGTTGTGTGACAGCCAAGACTTGTCCATTTACTTTGTAGAAGCAGTTTTCACAAAAGCTTTATTAAAGTGACCTTCAGTCAAAGAAAAATCATAGAGTTTGGAAATTATCCAGACATAAAAAGACCAATGAATATTAAAATTTAACAAAATTTAAAAACATAACCATAGGTGGTCTAATAGAGTACAGAACAATACTACTTACATTAGATGGCATTAAATAGTATTTTTACAAGTGTTCACATCTATTATTCAATTATATTCTTAAAGCAATGTCTTGGTGAGCCTCTGAAGTAGGAAATTTGATTCCAATTTACAGACAAAAAAAACTGAATTTCAGAAAGAGCTATGCATCTATTCAGTGGGGAAGCTAAACAGCACAATCTTTTGACTTTAAACGTCCTTTCTAACATAATATAAATTCTAACTCTTTAATTCATTACAGTCAATTTGAGTTTAATATTCTCTGACATCTCCCAATTAAGTTTAATTTACTTCCTTAGATTCCTGGTCATTTCATAGAAAGCACATAATTTACTTTGGCTAAACAGAGAGCCAGAATAAATAAAAGTCTAGAAGAAAGTCATAACTCTCAAAGTTAGATTGATTTTTTAAAAATTGGGTTTATTTATTTATTTATTTTCCTTTTTGTCTTTTTTCGTGACCGGCAACGGATCGCAACCCTCAGTGTTGCGCCCGTACCGGACCGGGACTGGCCATGGGATTGCAACCCTCGGTATTTCTCCCGCCCCTCGCTCAGCCAGTGAGCGGCCGGTCTGTATGTGGGATCCGAACCCTCAGCGGGAGTGCCACCGCGCTTCCCGAGCAGCGCACTATAGCAGTGCGCCACCGGGCTGGCCCAAAAATTGGGTTTATTTTTAAAAGCTGTCAATAATAGTTATTAATTTTAAATGGTGCTTTGATGGTGGAAAGTTAGAATTTTGCAAGAAAAACTAGAAAATGACAGAAAGGATATTATATAAATCAATTCTAGGCAATTGAATTGCTAATCACGTTTATTGGGATAGTGGTAAAGATCTTCAGCCTAAGAAACAATAATATTAATTTTTTAAATCATGAAATTAAGTAGTAAGTTGAAAAAATAAGATCATGTGTTTCCCACAAACACAAATCTTTGAATAATTAATTGATGTATGCTATCACTCCAAAAATGGTAACAATGGCAAATTATTTAACTGCTTATTAAATCCATAAAATGAAAAGCACATAATTCTGTACAAAGCTAGAAAAAACAGAAATGTAATTCTCAGGAAAATTACAGAATACAGAAATATAATTGTGTAACCCAAACAAACATTTACAGTGATTTTTTTTCCTCATTAAACTTTGTCTTAAGGGGTGTCAACATTCTGTGACAGATTTTTGGTCAGGTTGTTTCCATTTAAAAATATTTATTTTAAAAACTAGTAACTTAAGTCCTCCACACGAGAAAACAAAATGGTGTACAAAACCTTCTCCTTTCCTTCTGAAGTTTTAAAGATGCATTGTTATCATTAACCAGTCTTTTACTATTAAACTGAAATGGCTAATTGAGATAAACACTTCTGAGACCGTTCTTCCACCACTGATTAAGACTGGGGTGGCAGGTATTAGGGATAATATTCATTTATTTAGCCTTTGAGCTTTCTGGGCAGACTTGGTGACCTTGCTGTCTCCAGCAGCCTTTTTGCCCACTGTTTTGAATGACACCCATAGCAACTGTCTGTCTCACATTACGAACAGCAAAACCACCCAGGGGAGTATAGTCAGAGAAGCTATCAACATACTTTGGCTTGCAGGAACCATATCAATGATGGCAGCACACCAGATTTCAAGAACTTAGGGCCATCTTCCAGCTTTTTTTTTGCCAGAATGGTTATTAATCTTTTCTTTCAGCTCAGTGAACTTATGCAACATGATCTTGCTTCCTATCATCTCCCTGACTCCCTCCCTTATATAACTCTGTGACTCAGTCTCTCCCCACACACTTTCTTACTGGTGTCCTGGATGTTCTCTAGGCCTGGAATGTTCTTCCTTTGATAGCTGAATGGTTCATCTTCTTACTTACTTCTGGTCTGTTCTCAAAAATTTCCTTTTCAATGAAAACTTCACTGGTCAACTCATCAAAAGTTTTAATACTCCCCATATTTTGTATACTCCTTTCTGTATTTCATTTTTTCTTCTTAGCACTTATCACTCTCTGATCTACAATTATTTATTTATATTATTTACTAGAAGTAAGTTCCATGAGGGTAAAGATTTTTGTCTAGTCACTGAATTATGACTGGTACCTGCAAAAGTAGCTTGTATATGGTAGGCTCCAAATAAATGTTTGTTTGATGAATTGAATGAATCTCCTGTTAAGTGGTAGAATTATTATTAGACTAAATAAAGGTGAAAAAACATGCAAAGACATGCGAAAGGTAGGCTGAGAACATGTTACTTGACTGAATAAAAGAATAAATATATAAAGCTCATACTAATAAGAATTTTCAGATGCCAAAGAAAAGCAAAACATCTTTATTTTTAAAAAGTGTTGTATCCATCTCTAAATGTAAGTTTAGTAAGATGCTTAGTAATGTCAAAAATATTTTTTATTTACAAATCTGTAGTTCTTTTTATTACGCTTTCCAAAGCATAGCATACATAGCTAAGGAGAGGAAGTAATCTTTTCATTAAGAAAATTATATAGAAGATGATTTAAAGGACTATAAATGCATAAGAAAATAGAATTTGTTTTCCCTAGAACTTAAAAATCTGAGCAAAAGAAGTCATGATTAAGCCATACACACACACACACACACACAAACACACATGTACATACATATTTGATTTCAAACAATTGAAAAAGTTTGAATAAGATCCAAAGAGAAACTTCTCATGGAGTATTCTATTTGTATAACCTCTATGTGGATAAGTAGATAAATTTCTTTCCATATGTGGAAATGAGGAGAATTAAAGAATGCTTTTAGTAGACATTTCAAAATTAGTTCTCAAAGGCACTCAACTCATTTCTTCCTCAAAAATTTCTTCTGGCTTTGAGAAAAGAAAAGTGAAGCAAATTGCAAATATCATTAAAACTGATTATGAAAAGTTGTGATTTCTTTCAAATGTAATTTTATAATCCCAAATATCTATTTTGCTATGTCACTCATGAAACTATCCTAGCTTCTGTTTTTATTTGTTTTATGGCTGCACTATTTACTAAAGGTAGCAATTTTAATAGACAATTTACTTATTCATAGAATTTATACATCTCTGTACTCAGACTACTTTATGAGTCTAAAGGAATCTGGCTGTGACACGAGGCACTTACAAACTTATTTGCTAAAATAACAAAATAAGCTGAAGCTTTAAACAACTCAAATGTCTGCATCATACTATATTTGATATTAATTATGAAAAATATTTTAGAGTAAATCCCCAAAGAAAATCATACACATTCGTTTACAACTTATAAGATATGGATATTTTAAATACCACGAAATACCTGAACAAATTCATACCCTTTAATCCAGTCATCTTATGTTTATAATTTATTGTTAATTATGAAAAATATTTTAGAGTAAATCCCCAAAGAAAATCATACACATTCGTTTACAACTTATAAGATATGGATATTTTAAATGCCACGAAATACCTGAACAAATTCATACCCTTTAATCCAGTCATCTTATGTTTATAATTTATTCTGTTCAATGGGAAAAAAAGTTATCTTTATTTAGTAAGCTATTTTTTGCAATGTTATTTATAATGGCAAAAAGTTAGAAACAAGTTATATAACATGTTAGGGAAATAATTAAATAAACGATGGAATATCAACTCAGTGTAGTATTATGTAGCCATTAAAATAACTGGTTTTACTAGGATAACTTGGGAAAATGTTTTACAATTTTAGCTAAACAAAATCAAGATACCAAAATAATTTAAATAGGGTATACTTGTAAAAAATACATACACATATGGAAAAAACTAAAATGAAACCCTTTAAGTACTAAAATCATAAGTGAATACCTTCCTACCTAGTTTATTATGTTGTTACACTGTTTTTGAATAAAGCAAACAAAAAAGAACAAATTGCTTACCCTATGTTATAAATTTCTTTATCATTCATTCACGCTTTAATGCATTCAACTGCAATTCATTGAGCACCTATGTGGCAGGCATGGTTTTAAGTGCTGGATATACAATAGCCAATGAGTTAGACAAAGAACTGCCCTCACAGATCTCACACTGTAATATGGAAACTAAGTAAATAAGAGAATTTAAATAGCAGAAAACACAATGAAAAAAATAAGAATAATGGGAGAGAGTAAACAGGGTCATAGGGGAGAAAAGCTACTTTAGATGAGTGGTCTGGGAAAACCTCTTTGAGGAAGGAATATTTGAGCTGAATTTGAGTTACGAAAAAGTGCTGGCTACACAAGCATCTGGAGGCAAAGGTTCAAATGGCACCTTTATGTCATTAAAATTTTAGCTCAAATATGCCAAATAACTAGACAAAGCCATTAAAGTAGAAATGGCTTAGTTTGTGGAAGGGTTAGAGGCGAGGAGCCTAGAGAAACAGGGTGAGAGAGATTTTAAAGTGAGATCAAAGCAGAAAGTGAAAGGTCCTATCACTAGGGTCACATATGTCACAGTATGGAGTTTGGATTTCATTCTGATTGCAATGGGAAGCCATTGATGGTCACAAAGATAAACTATTTTCAAACTTTATCAGCATTTTTATCAATAAAAATGGCATTTGTGTAGCAGAAAATACTGAACGGTGTGTCCCAATTTAGAAAGAATAGCACTTTAGCAATGTTCAACCTGGGCCAGTGATGTGCAAGGCAGATTAGAGGAAAGAGAAAACAAAGAATAAGGACCAGACAGTCAAAGGGCTGCACTCGGATCACAGAGAAAGACAAAGACTAAGCTTAGAATCTGGGTCCTGAAGCCAGAAGTAGACTTTCCAGGTAAGAAAAGAACAGCCTGGAGTACGTAGGAAAACACAGTCTGGACCAGAACAATTTAGTTAGACACACTAGCTAGGAGCTATTACCAGCTTCCTTAATTGAAGAACAGTCAAGTCTTTAGCTTTCGTTTTGTGTATATTAAATGATAGAATTCTCTTATCGAGATAGATTCAGTCACTCTCAATAACTTCTTTTTTCATCTTTATTCTCAAGTTCAAAAATATCCCTCCAAGAATTGCAGTATATGGATTCTATGGGATCAGGTGAGTCATTTATGATTCTTAAAAATCTTCATGTCATGACAAACCAAAAGCAACACCTATTACAAAACTATTTATGAATGCTTATTTCTTTTATGAGAAAATGCTCACAAAAAGATGAAGGGAGTAGTGCTCAATAAGAAATAAAAATAAATAATAACTTCCTTACCTACAGCAAGAATTATGTAAGGCCTCCTTAGTGACAATGCAGAACACAAGACTTTATAAACCTCATAAGACAAATAATTCTGAAATATCTTCTCTATGTGGAAAACGTTTTACTTATTTTTACCTGGAAATAGATTTTTTATTTTCTTCAAAAATTGGCTAAGCCAGAATTCTGTCCAGTCGTTTAGTTCTTTCTACTGTTAAAAATTATAAGCACTCATTTTTGTAGCTATAACTTAATTAGAGGATTTTTATAAAATGAAGAAGTGGTATTTCAGTGACTATTTTAACAGTAAGAAGGAAAATTGCTTACATTGTTTCAAGAATGGATAATTTTTTAAAAAGCAGAAGAGGAGTGAGTCTTAACGGTGGTGGTAGTAGGGGGAAATAGACAAAAGATAGCAATTAAATTTGCCCTGTAAGAGGGGAGAAAATGGAAAAATACACGGAAATTAATAAGTATAGATTAAAGAAACTTGAACTAGTGAAGAGCTATTCAGGGATTTAAGAAAAGGGACTCACAGCTGAAAATGTAGATAGTTTAGAAACAACATTTAAGTATGAGTATAGAATTGAAGTATAATTATAAACAAACACAGTTGTCTCTCCCTAGCTATGGTTTCACTTTCTGCAGTTTTAGTTACCCTCAGGATCTGAAAATATTAAATGGAAAAATCCAGAAATAATTTATAAGTTTTAAATTGTGCATCTTTCTGAGTAGTGTGATGAAACCTCACACTGTCCTGCTCTTTCCCACCCAGGACATGAGTCATCCCTTTGTCCAGCCTCTCCGCGCTGCATCCACTACACACCCCTTACTGAATAGGTTAGAAGCACAATGGGTATAGGATCCAGTACTGTCTGCACTTTCAGGCATCCACTGGGGGTTTTGGAACATATCTTCTGGGGACAAGGGGGCACTACTGTACTTAGCAATGGTATTTATGTATTTATTTAGTCACATTATTTAGGTAAATACTTTGTGGAGCTGATTTAAATATGTGGTTTAAATATCCTCAAAAGATTATTATATAAAACCCGAACTTTTGTGAATAGTAATACATGTGCAGCTGAAGGATGTTTGTGTGTATGAGTGTGTGTATGTGTGTGTGTGTGTGTGTGTGTGTAAAAGAGAGATATTTGATATTTGATATTCCCTTTTTAGTAATCGTTATTTTACACTATTTATTACCGCTTCTGTACTTTAGATCTGGCCATTTATCTGTTTTCAGAAAATATATGATTGCTCATTATAGTAAAAGAGAGATATTTGATATTTGATATTCCCTTTTTAGTAATCGTTATTTTACACTATTTATTACTGCTTCTGTACTTTAGATCTGGCCATTTATCTGTTTTCAGAAAATATATGATTGCTCATTATACTATATAACCTTTTCTCAAGGGTTTTTAATCCTTAGTGGGGATCCCTCTTCTTCAGACTTCGATTTTACTGATTAATCAAGGTTCAGATACTGTAATGAACTGAATTGTGTCCCCCATCCCCAAATTCATATGTTGAAACCATAACCCCCAGTGTGACTGTACCTGGAGATAAAGACTTTAAAGAGGTCATTAAGTTTAAATGACGCCCTAAGGGTGGGGCTGTACTCTAGTGGAACTGGTGTCCTTATAAGAAGAGAAACAGACTCGAGAGGTCTCTTGCAAGCCACTCAAACAAAAAAGAGGTCATGTCAGAAACAGCCAGATGGCGGCTGTCGACAAGCCGAGAACAGGCCTCAGAACGAAAGCTTCGTTGCAGGCAACTTGGTCTTGTACTTTTCAGCCTGCTAAACTATGAGAAATAAATTTATATTATCTAAGCCACCCACGGTGTGGTGTTTGTTCTATGATGGCAGCTTTAGCAGACTAACGCAGATACTAAGCTCAATATTCAATGAAACCTGACAATTTCCATGTTTGTTTTCATGTTTATTTAATAGCCTTTTGAAACACTATTTTGGCTATAATTTATATAATTTTAATTCATATTTTCCTATTTTTTTCATTTCTTAAACTAAATTTTAGACTCTGAGGGCAGCTACCATCTCATGTTAGTTTTGTACACCTATCAGAGGGAAGACTACAAAAATAGAACACTTGATAGTTCTTATCATTTGCTTCCTTAGGGACTCTGAATGCACTAATGAAAGGAAAATTTATCTGAAAAATTTTGCAGTTTCTTTTTCACTCCTGAATTAAAATTTTAAGGTGAGTGACTTGATAAATATCTCAAAAGTGTTGAAGATAAGTATTCTTAACTTAGCAGATTTTCTGGGTTGAATAATTAAATTCATAAGTAATGAATACTTAAGGTTTTTTTTTTATCTTATCAAAATAATCACAATTAACATACAATTATGAGAGTAAAATAAGATGAAATAAATGCATTGAACCTTTTAGGCTGGAGATTTTGTCAATAAATAGAACAAAAATCTAAATTAATGTGTAACTGATTACATTATTTTTTTATGGAAATTTGTATATAGGTGTTCAATGTACTAAAAATTTATTGAGAAAAAATTGTCTTTGAATTTCAAAAAAATAATCATTTCCAATTAATAATCTTCAGCCTATCAGCATAGGATCTGTATTTCTGTCATAAGTGAATACAAAGAGAATTTTAAATGCATAGATAAAAAAATCAGATTTAGAAGAAATTAAATTAATTTTCCACAGGTAAAATGATGACACAATTTTCATGTTATTACAGCATGACATTAAACCAGCCAATTTTAACACACAGGTCTTATTTTTTAGCTGCTGAGCTGAAAATTGGTTTTGGCAGACAAAACAAAGCTGATTTCATTTCAAGAGCACAGCAAATGCTAATTATAAAAAGTGGATTTAATGTTACCAGAGGGAACATTTTTTACCAGCTTTATGAAAACAAATGCTAGACAATACTCAATTAATTAAGACATCGAGATAGGTCTTTTCTTCCCTCATTCTATTATCTCAATATTAGTCATAGAAGAGATAAAAGCATCAAGTTAAACTTCATTTTCTATCTTTATTTTTGCCTTTGTAGAATGAACAATCCTTTTTCTTTTTTTTTTTTTTTTGTCTTTTTCCGTGTCCGGCAACGGATTGCAACCCTCAGTGTCGCCCCCGTACCGGACCGGGACCGGCAACGGGATCGCAACCCTTGGTGTTGCCCCCGCACCTCGCTCAGCCAGTGAGCGGGAACCGGTCTGTATGTGGGATCCGAACCCTCGGCGGGAGCGCCGCCGCGCTTCCCAAGCGGCGCACTAGCGCAGTGCGCCACCGGGCCAGCCCCTGAACAATCCTTTTTCATACTGTTAGTAATTTGAGTATGTTTCCTCAGTTGCTGAGTAAGAAACATCATAGGAGAAAATAGAGAAAGAATGTGTAGATTGGTAGGTTATAGGGCTAATAATATGCCAGGAAACAAATTCATTTATGTTTTCAATAGCATAAACATCATAGACAATAAAAAAAAACTCAAAGATAAATAAGTATATACTCATATTTATTCTCTGCTGTTTATCATTGAATGATGAATCATGTTATAAAAAAAACTTTTTTGAGTAACATAAAGAAATGACTGGCCAAGAAGGGTAATAGTCTTAAAGGTCTTTTCATTTACCCATTCATTCATAATAAAAAAATATTGCCATCAATCTTACATTTAAGTCATCACATTCTAACTTTCTCAATTCCCTCATCCCCTTTTCTAACATTATTAAAATTGTAGACAATTTTTTTAGTATGTTGAGATTAACTTTTTCACATAGGATTTTAAGCTACCTTCTGACATTCCATTGTTTATATTAATAGTTCATTGGAATGTAGAACTGGTGAAATACTGAAAATGTAAGTTGTATTCCTTTCAAACATTTCCTTCTCCCTAACTGTACTGGAATACTATCTGATAAGGCAAAATAATTAAAAATTAAATAATCTAAAAAATACAAGAACTTATTTTAACTTTAATAATTTTCCTGAGAGGAGTTTCAAAGTTACAAGGAATATAGAACTCTTCCTAGGAAAAAAAAAAAAAAAAATTAATTCTCTTAGGACCTGAAGTTAAGCCTTCAAACTTTAAGATTTATATTCAGGAGAATGGTAGTTGTAGGTGACTTACTTTCATTATATTTCTTTAATAAAATTAGTTAACTAAAAAATACATATGTAACAAGCATTCTAGAGAAGTATAAAAAGCACATGCAGTAAAAGGATTACAAAAAAATAAAATAAAAATAAAATAAAATAAAATAAAATTGTAGACATATGCGAGGAAATATTTTAGATGTTGGTCCAATTTTGTATATCATTTTATTGATCTGTCAGCATTTTCAATATTTTAGTAAATTAAGTAAACCCTGGACACAACAAAACAACACTACTTTTGGAGATTAATTTTTAATGACTTCTTTCCCAAAAGAGAGTATATGATGAAACACACACACACACACAAAAGCCACAGATGAAAGGGAATCAATTCACCCATCATCCCTGGGATTGTTAAAAACACATGTATTTCAAATTCCATCAGTATCTGAATTTTAAACTTGAATCTTCCTCAGCCTGTTGCAATAGAAATGGAGAATGGAGTCATGGTACTTTCTTTTTCTCAAGAGGAGGAGGTCAGTTGGTAGTAAAAAGCTATGCAGTTTTCTGTGATTTATTTTAAAAAATTGAAGAAACTTTGAATTAATACTACAGTCACTTAGAAAAACTTTTAGGGAAAGTAATTTGATTGAATAGCATTGTGTTACTTTATCAGAGGTAAAGGCAAGAAGGAAAGTTCCCTAGGGAATTATGAATTTGGGAACATCCTACCCTTGGCTTACAACATGAAATGTTAAGACACAAATGGGAGCAAATCTGAAATAAACGCTCACAGAATATGAATTTGCTTATTTAAGGAAAAACAGAGGAAAATAAAAAGGATGCAACGTCTTAACATCACAGGAATAAAAATAATGTAAGATAAAATTTTAGAAGTTGACATAGTTACCATGCACTAGAAAATTAAAATGTTAATGCAATTTTATGTATTACAACATAAAAATACTGGCAGTATTACCCACCCTTCTGCATCAATATGAGTGAGGGGGCCAGGTTGAAAGCCTGCTTGAGACTTCTTTGAAAGGATCAAGAGATGTGCCCTCTGCTGTGTGCACCCCCTACTATAAGTCCAAATAGGAGGATCATGTCTAATATACTTTCAAGGTAGTAGAGAACAGAAATGCCCAGCTTACGTGTAATAGGCAGCATCACTAGAAATATAGTCACTCACCAAATGTGTGCTAAGTGACTAAGATGCACCAGGCACTTTGATAGGCACTGGAATATAGTGGTGAACGAGAAAGTGTTGATGGTCTCGTGAAACTTACAGTCATATTTAAGGAAAATATCTGGATTGGGAGAAAGTTAAACTACGTGGAGTCTAAAGTCCCTTTTAAAATTGTGTTTTGTGGGAGTAATTATTGTACAGTGATATGACAGTATTAGATAGCTGCTTTGTTGTTTGTCTGTCACCATCATGGTATTCAGAGCACAATCAGTTTGTCCAAAAGAGACTTACTGTGACTATTTATACTTTCCACAAACCTCAGTGGAGCACTGTGTGGATACTTCTCTGAAAACTCCCTCATACCCAAATCAAAACCTATATCTGGAAATTTTAACTAAATCAGTTCTCTGATAAATATCACACCTTCTCTAGAGAGCAAAAGTGCCTTCAGATTCCCCCTGGTTTCTAGCATTCACATAACAATTTCTTATTTTAGAGACTATCTGACCAGAGCAAAAATCAGTTGAGACTCAACAAACATTAATCTGGTCATCATTTAATTCTATGTGCTAATTATAATTTAATGTCCATGCTCATCCATTTTCTTCTGTAAGACTGTTTAAAACTTTGTGACATCGTTTTTTCTGATATACTGTGGTTATCAAATGAATTATGTTTTTCTTCATCTCACTGAAAAAAAAAAAGTCACTTTTTTGAGGCTTATAATATTTGGCTTTACATCTACTAATAGTTGGTGACACTTGATGACCTCTTGGACAATCTCATGCATTCCTTGATGACTCTGACCTTTGTTTCACAATCTTCCTGCTTAGATTAATTTCTGCAGTTGTTCTGAGGGACTCTGATGTCTTTATGGAGAATCCTTCCAATAACATGGTATTTTTTAATTGATTTTTTATTTTTTTGATCTCCTCTTTTCTAGTGATGTTTTTGCTCACCCTATGCCACCCATTCCCACAGTCATACATGAGGACTGGTTAGTCTTCACTTTTTTCCCCTTCTTTCTACAAATCTCATTGGAAAACTTCACATGGGAACCTCAAAGTGTTTTGTGCCCTAAACCCCATTCTGAGCTGGTAAGTTATGCAGGCCACACTACCAAGTTAGAGATTGTCCTTGACAATCCCATACTTTTACAGTATTGACAACATGGAGTTATAGAATAATTACAGAAATTCCTTCCCACCATGGTAATCTCTTATTCTTACCTGGTCAACAATTCCCACTGTTTGTCCTTTAACCTCAAGTGTACTTATAACCCAGAGAAACATTATTTTCTCCCTCTTTGTAAACTCCTTTCCCCCTTAGTTTTCTCTGATTCTAGTTAACATGCTGTGACTTGTCTTTTAATTGCTTTTTTGAAATTACTGTTAACATTTGACTTTTTATCTTTCTGTCACTTATGCTTGTGAAAACCAAACTAAACCAAGCCAATTCAACCACCATGTTTAGGAAAACCCTGTCTTTTCTATACCTGCGCCAAAGCAACTAAACCATGCTGTGGAAAACCACCTACCTGGGGATGCTGATGACACCACCTGTGTAATCAAAACCATCCACATCCTCTGGGCCTTAGATATGATCCACCTTTCTGAATATATTTACTTAGCCAGCATATTCTCCTGTTGCCTGAAATGCTGGAAGAATCGATGCAGGAAAACTAACGTAAAAATAGGAGCTCTAGATGGAAGAAAAATATGTAGTAAAAAGAAACAAAGAAAATGACCAGTGTTCCTCTGTTAAAGGTTATATGCATTTACAATTATGAAAACTATTTCCAGATTATTTTTCCCAGAGATTGAAGCTGTTTATATTCCCACTAACAACATATGAAAGTGCTCGTTTCCTCAACCGTTGCCTCTACTGGATGTTAACAACTCATTTCATATTTTCCAATCTGATAGCTACAGGTAGTATCTCATTCTTATTTTAATTAACATCTTCCTGAGCAATAGTGAGATGAATTGCTTATTAATTTAACCTACTTATCTTTCTATCAGGTCATTTTGCATTCTTTTGCAATTATTAGAATTTCTGTCTGTGTTAGGAAATAGTTGTTTTCTC
>NW_007731054.1:1599-3943 GCF_000696425.1 Galeopterus variegatus | reverse complement strand
ATTTTGCATTCTTTTGCAATTATTAGAATTTCTGTCTGTGTTAGGAAATAGTTGTTTTCTCTTTCATATATGTTGTAAATATTTACCTGTTTGACATTTATCTTTTATGTTGATTATTCTTTCTTTTAGTACAAATAAATCAGCATGCTTTTTATGGTTGTACTAATATGTATTTTTCATATGACCTCTGCATATTCTATCTTCCTTAAGAGAGTCTTCCTTATCACGAGATAGAAAAGTGTATTTTCTGAGTTCTTGCTGTTTCAAGAATATATCATTAATTCTTACCTTAAGTATATTTTTTAAAAGAAATTATCTTCATTATAATTTTGTTTCTTTGTATTTTTGTTCTACTTGATCTTCCTGAACAAATATATAACTTTCCTTGATACCATTCTTTTTCAGTTTATTCAATGAACTGCTTTTAAAATCACATATTTGGTTATTCTTAAAGAATTTTCTTGTGTTTGTTTTCATTTTATTACCTTAAATATTGTAATTTATTTTTTTTCTTTTAAATAGACTTTACTTTTTTGGAGCAGTTTTAAGTTTACAGCAAAATTGAGCTGAAGGTACAAAGATTTCACATATACCCCCACACATGCACGCCCTCCCGCATTATCAACATCCTCCACCAGAATGGTACATTTGTTACTATTGATGAACATATATTGACAGATCATTATCATTCAAAGTCCATGGTTTACCTTAGGATTCACTCTTGGTGTTGTACTGTGTATAGGTTTTTTGACTAATGTGTAATGACTTGTATCCACTATTATAGTATCATACAGAATAGTTTCACTATCCTACAAATCCTCTGTGCTTCATCTATTCTTCACACCTACCAACCCTTAGGAACCAGTGACTTTTACTCTCTCCATAGTTTTGCCTTTTCCAAAATTATAGTTATACAGTATGTAGAATTTTGGGGTTGGCTTCTTTCACTCATCAATATACATTTAAGCTTCCTCCATGTCTTTTCATAGCTTGATAGCTCATTTCTTTTTAGCATCGAGTAACACTCCATTGTCTGGATATACCATAATTTTTTGATTCATTCACATTCTGAAGGACATCCTGGTTGTTTCCAACTGTTGGCAATTGTGAATAAAACTGCTATAAACTTTCATATACAGGTTTAATAAATGCAGTAAATGAGAATTATTGTTGTTCTACATCATTACCAGCATTTGATGATGTCAGTGTTCTAGATTTTAGACTTTCTAATAGATATACAGTGGTATATCATTTTTTAATTTGCATTTCCCTAATTACTTGATGTGGAGCATCTTTCCATATGCATATTTGCCATTTGTATATCTTCTTTGATGAGGTGTCTGTTCAGGTCTTTTGCCCATCTATAATCAGATTGTTCATTTTCTTATTGTTGAATTTTAGGACTTATTTTCATATTTCAGGTAACGATCTTTTATCAGATATATCTTTTGCAAATATTTTCTCCCAGTCTGTGCCTTGTCTTATTCTCCTGACAGAGTATTTTACAGAAACATTTTAAAATTTTAATGAAATCCATTTTATAAATTATATTTTTATGGGTTATGCTTTGGTGTTCTATCTAAAAAGTCATCATCATACCCAAGATTATCTAGATTTTGTCCTATGCTATGTTCCAGGAGTTTTATAGTTTTGCATTTCATGTTTAGAGTGTAATGTCTGTGTTTAGATTCATCTTTTTTTGCATGTGGATGTTCAGTTGTTCCAGCATCAGTTGTTTAAACTTTTCTCAAAATTTTACCTTCATTTTTTGGTCAAAGCTCAGTTGATTACATTAATGTGGGTCTATTTCTGTGTAAAATATTTTCATATTAAAATTTTATTTCTTCTATAAAATCTGCATAAATTGGTGGAATATTTAAGACTTTTCTTTACCCTAATATTCAATTAATGCCTACTTATTCTTCAAATGTTAGATTAAATGCCAGGTTGAATTATGTGGCTAGTGGTACCTATAGTTTTCCTTCATATAATTCATTATAATTGTAATTAACATTTCTTTAGAATATCTGTCTCTCTCTGTAAAAAGTCCCTTAACTGTGGAATGGATATACTGTGCTGCACATATAATTTATTATAACTATAATCATACTTTTAGTTAAGTTATTTATTTAGAATAAAAAATGAACTATTGATATATATAACAATGTTGATGAATCTTAAATGTATTATGCTCAATGACAGAAGTCAGACTCCAAAGGCTACATACATATCCCACAAATCTCTATTATTATGGAAAAGGCAAAATTATAGAAACAAGAAGCAGACCAATTTTTGTCAGGGGGTTAGGGTGATGGAAGTGGTTGACTAAAAGGAGTGACAGAAA
>NW_007731054.1:0-684 GCF_000696425.1 Galeopterus variegatus | reverse complement strand
ACACTGAATCTGTAGATTTGGGTAGTATGGACATTTTCACAATGTTAATTCTTCCAATCCATGAACATGGAATGTCTTTCCATCTTTTTGTGTCCTCTTTAATTTCTTTCAGCAGTGTTTTGTAGTTTTCATTGTAGAGATCTTTCACATACTTGGTGAAATTTATTCTTAGGTATTTTATTCTTTTGATAGCTATTGTAAATAGGTTTTCTTTCTCGATTTCTTTTTCTGCTTGTTCATCGTTGGTGTATAAAAATACTATTGATTTTTGTGTATTGATTTTGCATCCAGCAACTTTACTGCATTTGTTTATCAACCCTAATAGTTTTGAGTTTTTTCGGATAATCCTTAACTTTTCTATGTATAGCATTATGTCATCTGCAAACAGGCACAATTTGACATTGTCTTTTCCAATTTGGATGCCCCTTTTTTTTTTCTTTTGCCAGATTGCTCTGGCTAATACTTCCAATACTATGTTGAGTAGTAATTCATCTTTATTATGCATAAAATTTCATTTTTTATATTTTACTTAAAACTTAGCACCATTTATATGGGATATATTAGATCTAGAAAGTGTGTTAGAAGGTTTCCAGCATCCTTTGATATAATTTTATGATATTTTAATATAGTTGCTCATCCTGCTTTTTCAAAAAGATATTTGCAATTTTTAATTGTGTGAAATAA
>NW_007731053.1:170916-171938 GCF_000696425.1 Galeopterus variegatus | reverse complement strand
AAGGCTGCTCCTGATAAAACACACGCTTCCCCACAAAAGTCCCCGGGGCCAGACCAGTTTAGCAAATTATCAAGACTGGGAAAGGACACGCTCATTAGACTTGCTTTCCTGAGACCTGACAACAGTTGAAACCTTGCTTAAATATCCACAGCTATTGAAAACCCTGATAAGATGTGAAGACCAGAGATTGTAGACAGGTGGTGGGGGCAGGGAGGGTGACCGGGCCAAGGAGCTTCCATGGAGACCTGGGGAGTAGAGGACTTGACTCCAAATTGACACGTTGAATCCCATTTCAAATAACATGTAAAATTAAGAAAACAAGTTTAGGAATTGGAAAGTAACTCAAACTTTGTAAAAACAGATGGTGATAAAATGCAGTTGTCCTAATATTTGGATAATTTAAATACCCTCAGCAGTTCAGGCAAGCTAGTGAATTAAGAGAAATAGCTCAACCTAGGCTGGATCATTTAGCATTTGGTTTGAAAAGTCATGAGCCAGTAAGGAGGTCCCAGAATATGATGAAAATATGATAAGAAAGGTTTTCAAAGAAGGAAACATGATCCTGGTGAGTGCCATCTGGAATTGGAGAAACAATGTGAAATAGTAGAAAGAGGTGATCAGGAGGCCAGATTTTGAGACCTAGCTTAGCCATTTATTAGCTGTGTGACCTTTCCCAGGTCACCTAACCTCTCTGACCTTATCTCGGTGGTAAAGTTACAATAATAATAATACTGCCCTGTATACCATACAGGGCTTGTTAGCAATCACATGTGGCAAGGCAGGCGAGATAAGACTATGGTTAAAGGCATCAGTGCAAATCTTGGGTCTACCACTTTCTGGCTATGTGACTTAGGTGAGTTTTAGACCCCTCTAAACTTTGATTTACTCATCTGTAATGTAGGCATGCTAACACCTGCCTCAGTTAGTTGTTGTAAGGACTAAATGAAATGGTCAAAGTAAATCATAGCCTTTTGCATAAATAGTGCTCCACAGTTGGTGATTTTTATCATTAATGTGATTAT
>NW_007731053.1:142022-170301 GCF_000696425.1 Galeopterus variegatus | reverse complement strand
TCATAGCCTTTTGCATAAATAGTGCTCCACAGTTGGTGATTTTTATCATTAATGTGATTATGTTTGCAAACTTACAAACTGTTCAGTGCATGTAAATGAAAGATTATTGTTATATTTAGCATGATATGACTTCACTTGGTAACAAGATGAATATTAAAAGAAAAATATAAGCAGGAAGAATAGAATTGGGGTTTTAAAGTACATCATCCATCTTTATGGTGAAGGGGGACTTTATAGATAAGGACGTATGAAGACTCAAGGTCTCACAAAACCTTACTCATAAAATTAACTCACCTTGACTTAGCTAAGAGATGGTCATAGAGATCTTTTTTAAGGATGAAAAACAGTAGCAATGATCCATGGCCTGCGTCAGGTTGGGATAAGGTATCTAATGAGTGACTGTGAGAATTATTGATAATTCAGATCTCATCTAACATCTCCACAAGCCACTGAGAGCAAGAGTAATTGGTATGTTAATAAATCTGTAAAGACACTCAGTGAACCTCCAGGGTGCCTCTTTTGAGCTGGAGAAACTCAACCCAGAAAGACCAGAAATAATGCAGATGAGCCTCAAAAGTCTATTCACTTATTCAGAAGATATTTAGTACCTGCTGTGTGTCAAGCAAGTCTTGAGGCAGTCAGAGGAGGTAACCCCTGAGCAGACTCTGACAGAGCAGGGCTGGTTGTGCTCGAGGGGCAGCACCACACACAACAACCTAGAAGCAAAACTGCAAGTCATCGAAGGGCAAGAGGGCCTGGCCTCTTGGAGTATGCAGGTTCCTTTTAATGTCAACAAATGTAATGTTTTTCCCACTCATAGTAATTGTCCTTTTAAAATCTCTTTCTTGAAAAAAGCATATGATACTCCCCTTCCATCAAAAAAATCTACTAGGAATTTTATACCAGTTTTAAATGAACTTGCTTCTTATTAATCCAAAAAATATTCACTACTCTTTTCAATGAACCTTGTGTATTTTAATCCCAATAGTATCCACATACATTTTCATTTGAGATTTAACTCATCTATGTAAAGGACATTATTTTTTCATTCTAAAGCAACCTTTGTGTGTGCACATATTGATGAAATCCTTGCTATAACAGGCAGCTCATCTCATGCCCACTCCCAGAGGTGTGTGATCCACAGTCAGAGTTGGAGCAAGGGGGCAGGATCTGAGACTGGAGAGGTAGCTGGAGCTAAGCTTCCACATCCATATCAAAGTAAAAGGGATGGGGACTTGTAATGACAACAATAGGTCACTCTCAGCAGCATGGCTCAAAGATGGGTTGGCAGGCAAGTTCTGAACTTAGATAGCAGTGAATGGAGAAAAAAGAGCAGATTTGAAAAATACTAAAAGGTAGAATTGCTCTGACTTAGTAACCCTCAACGTGGGGATGCTAGGGTGTCTCAGGAGACTCCCAGCTTTCTGGCTTAGGTAATTGGGTAAATAAATAGTGGTATCATCACAAACATTTTTTTTAAAACAGAGTTCGATCCCCATACCTGCCAGCTGGCATGCAAACACGCACACACACACACACACACACACACACAACAGAGACAAGGACAGAGTTTGAGGAGAAGATTTTGAATTTGGACATAGTGACTTTGAAGTTGCTGTGGGACAGCCAAGTAGCGATACATAAGTTCAGAAAAAGGATTTAGGCTAGAGATACAGGTTTGGGATGCATCAACATGTGGGGTAGTAATCAAAGTCATGGGTGTGGGTAATAGCACCCAGGAGGAGTATATAGTGGGAGAGGAGTCCATGGACAAGCACCAGGACCCCCCACATCTGAGAAGCAGGTAGAGGGGAGCAGTTCCCCCTCAAAAAGAAACAACATCCAGAAATGAAGAAGGAAAACCTAGAGCCAGAGATATGAGAGCCAGGGGAAGAGAAGGTTTTCAGAAGGGAGCCATGAAAAGTGTGAGTGCCACAGAACAGTCAAATATGGTTAGAGCCAAAAAGTTCATCTGTCCACAATGACAATGGAAAGAATAACAACAAAAACACCATCCCTTACTTACATGGCTCTTTATGCTTTCAAAGCGCTTTGGCATTTTTTATTTCAATACATTCCCACTACAGCCTATATAACATTCTTACAGATGCAAAAGCTGCAGGGCAGTGAGGTTAAGGGATTTGCCACAGCCATTCAGAAAGTTAGTTACCTAGCTCCTGGAATTAGAGATTTTAGTCCAGAGTCTTGACCATGCTCTCTGGTTCCATCCACACCCAAGTTAGCTTTTTAACCAACCAATAGGGAAGTCAGAATGGGGCCTGTTCTAGAATAACTACTTGTTATTAGAGGAGATTTTTAAAGGTTTGCTTATCCAATTTGTTTTTCACTTCCCAAAATCCAAAGATGTCACTATCCTGGGATAATCTGACTCTAAAAGGGTATTACCTAATTCCTCAAGAGGAGGGTTTGCACCTATTACTATATATAAGGGATACCACTGATGGTTTTTAAGCAGAGAAGTGATATAAATTTGAGTGTGCTTAGGAAAGATTAATCAATATTACTGAGCTTGTATTTGACTGTGCATATGTCTGGTTGTTGGGTGTTCACATCACGTGAAACAAAATAATAAAAATATACAGTAAAGATCCTAGGCTTCTGGGCTGGGCTTCTTTTGCAACCGAACCCCTCTCCTCACCCTACCTTTCACTCCAATGAATAGGCTATTTGTACCAGAGAGGGTCACTCCTCACATTTGGAAGCAAAAGCTCCTTGCATATTTGATGAGGTCAACATTGACCTTCAGCTCTCAACTCTCCAACTCCAACACCTTCCAAGGGCAAGCCTGGCTCTTCATACAGGAGTCCCCTGCTCACTCATTGTTTCCTCAGTCATTCCAGCAAGAGGAGGGGGGCTGCTCCCTCGGGCCTGTCAGGTCTGGACCCAGCCCAAACTTATCCATATGGGGCCAGGCCTGGAGCTCTTCTCTGCCCAGCTGTCCATTGGGAGCAATTTACAACACACTTATCTCTGGGAATTCACAGCTCTACCGGCATGGGTCTAATTATCTCTCTCTAAACCTGTCTATCCTTCACAGCACGGAAGGAACACTAAACAAAGACCTCCGTAACAATTTATAACACTTCATTCTGTTTATAGCTCAGATGATATCCCTGCAATGTTATCACATTGGAGGTTGGGCAAGGCCCAGAAACAGTCGTCACTATGCAATGTTGATTTTCTGAGAGCTACTCAGAGCATTATTTCCCGCTGGTAGCCAAGCTCTGGCCTTTTCTACTGACCCATGAACCTGAGCTTCTACCTGGGTACATGGCTGTCAGGAACAGTTGGGAAGTTTTGTGGGTTCTGTACCATAGGCCAACAATGAGTGGCATTTCCCTCCCATCTAACCTAAAATAAGCTGTTCCTCTTTTCTAAGTTTGCTGTATATGTGGTGCCCTTCCTCAGGGTGAAAATGGCTGGCTACGCACAAAGAATAAAAGCAAGCAAGATAGGTGAATTGTGATCACACATATCTATTTTGTTGTGTTAAAATGGAAATATCTATTAAATATGAAATATGAACTCATTCTTAGATTAGAAAAAGCAGAGTTGTTAAATATGTCTCTGTCCCCTTCCGAATAATCCCAGACAGGTAATATGATGCCAATTCTCTACTCTTTCAAATGAATTAATGAAAGATATGAGGTAAATAGGAGATTTCTGAAATAATCTTAAGTTCATGCAACATTCTACAGGTAAAAACTCTCTAGGTAGAAAAGTCAAAATGAGCTGCTATTATAATTATTATTTTTTTTTAAAGAGGCATGAAACATTTCCAGCTTATGCATCACAGAGACTTTCCACTTCCCTAAACAATATGTCTCTTGATTTTTTTTAAATTTTATTTTATTTTGTCAATATACAATGTGGTTGATTATTGTAGCCCATTACCAAAACCTCCCTCCCTCCCTCTTCCCCCCTCCCTACCAAAAATCTCCTTTCTGTTTGCTTATCTTATCAACTTCAAGGTATTGTAATTGTTGTGTCTTCTTCCCTCCCCCCCCCAGTTTATTTGTGTGTTTATTTTTACTTCCCACAAATAAGTGAGAACATGTGATATTTCTCTTTCTGTGCCTCACTCGTTTCACTTAATAAAATTCTCTCTAGGTCCATTATGGGAGTATTTCATTCGTTTTTATAGCTGAGTAGTATTCCATTGTGTAGATATACCACATTTTCCGTATCCACTCATCCGATGATGGACATTTGGGCTGATTCCAGCTCTTGGCTATTGTGAAGAGTGCTGCAATGAACATTGGGGAACAGGTATACCTTCGACTTGATGATTTCCATTCCTTTGGATATATTCCCAGCAGTGGGATAGCTGGGTCATATGGTAGATCTATCTGCAACGGTTTGAGGAACCTCCATACCACTTTCGATAGAGGCTGCACCTTTCACAGTCCCACCAGCAATGTATGAGAGTTCCTTTTTCTCCGCAACCTCGCCAGCGTTTATCACTCACAGTCTTTTGGATATCAGCCATCCTAACTGGGGTGAGATGGTATCTCAGTGTGGTTTTGATTTGCATTTTCCGAATGCTAAATGATGTTGAGCATTTATTCATGTGTCTGTTCCTTTGAGAAATGCCTATTTAGCTCTTTTGCCCATTTTTTAATTGGGTTACTTCTTTTTTTGTTGTAAAGTTGTTTCAGTTGCTTCTATATTCTGGATATTAATCCTTTGTCAGATGTATACTTTGTAAATATTTTCTCCCACTCTGTTGGTTGTCTTTTAACTCTGTTAATATTTCTTTTGCTGTGCAGAAGTTTTTTAGTTTGATATAATCCCAATTGTTTATTTATCCTTTGGTTGCCCGTGCTTTTGGGGTCATATTCACGAAGCCTGTGCCCAGTCCTACTTCCTGAAGTGTTTCTTCTATGTTTTCTTTAAGTAGTTTTATTGTTTCAGGGTGTATATTTAATTCTTTAATCCATTTTGAGTTGATTTTAGTATATGGTAAGAGGTATACGTCTAGTTTCATTCTCCTGCATATGTATATCCAGTCATCCCAGCACCATTTGCTGAAGAGGCAGTCTCTTCCCCAGTGTATAGGCGTGGTGCCTTTGTCAAAGGTCAGATGGCTGTAGGTGTGTGAGTTGATTTCTGGATTCTCTATTCTATTCCATTGATCAGTGTATCTGTTTTCATGCCAGTACCATGCTGTTTAGGTTATTATAGCTTTGCAGTATAGTTTAACATCAGGTAGTATTATGCCTCCAGCTTTATTTTTTTTCTCAGAATTGCTTTGCATCCCACTTGATCATGGTGTATAATTTTGCGTATGTGTTGCTGTATTCTGTTAGCTAGTATTTTATTGAGGATTGTTGCATCTATATTCATCAAGGATATTGGCCTATAGTTTTCTTTTTTAGTTGTATCTTTACCCGGTTTTGGTATCAGGGTGATGTTTGCTTCTTAGAATGAGTTTGGGGGCCGAGCCCGTGGCGCACTCGGGAGAGTGTGGCACTGGGAGCGCAGCAGCGCTCCCGCTGCAGGTTCAGATCCTATATAGGGATGACCAGTGTGCTCACTGGCTGAGCGCAGTGCAGCCGGTCTCAAAAAGGACAAAAAAAAAAAAGAAAAAAGAATGAGTTTGGGAGAATTGCCTCTGTTTCAGTCTTTTGAAATAGTTTGTAGAGAATTGGTGTCCATTCCTCTTTGAATGTTTGGTAAAATTCTGCTGTGAATCCATCTGGTCCAGGGCTTTCCTTTGTTGGGGGCCTTCTGGTAACAGCTTCAATTTCTTTTATTGTTATTGGTCTGTTCAGATTTTCTGCATCTCCTTGGCTCAGTTTTGGTAGTTTGTATGTGTCCAGAAATTTATCCATTTCCTCCAGAGTTTCAAATTTGTTGGCATATAGTTGTTTATAGTAGTCTCTAATGATTCCTTGCATTTCAAACATATCAGTTGTAATATCACCTTTTTTGTTTCTAATTTTTGTTATTTGGGTCTCCTCTCTTGTTTTTTTAGTTAGCCATGCTAATGGTTTGTCAATTTTATTTATCTTTTCAAAAAACCAACTTTTTGATTCATTGATCTTTTGTATCATTTTTTGGGTTTCAATTTCATTAAGTTCTGCTCTGATCTTAATGATTTCTTTCTATCTGCTAACTTTGGGTTTGGATTGTTCTTGTTTTTCTAGTTCTTTAAGGTGAAGTATTAGGTTGTTCACTTGTCATCTTTCCATTCTTCTGAAGTAACATTAAATGTGATAATTTTCCCACAGGTTTTGGTATGATGTATCATTGTTTTCATTAGTTTCAATAAGTTTTTTGATTTCCTGTTTGATTTCTTCTTGGACCCATATGTCATTAAGTAGAATGCTGTTTAATTTCCATGTGTTTGCATAGTTTCCAGAATTTCGTTTGTTATTGATTTCTAATTTTAATCCATTGTGGTCTGAAAAAATACATGGGATAATTCCAATCTTTTTGAATTTGTTGAGACTTCATTTGTGACCTAACATGTGATCTATCCTGGAGAATGATCCATGTGCTGATGAGAAGAATGAATATTCTGAGGTTTTGGAATGGAATGTTCTATAGATATCTGCAATGTCCAATTGGTCTAGAATATTGTTTAGATATTGTGTTTCTCTGCTGATTCTTTGCATAGATGATCAGTCCAATATTGATAGTGGGGTGTTCAGGTTCCCTGCTATTATGGTATTACTGTCTATTTCCTTCCTTAGGTCTAATAGAGTTTGCTTTTACAAATCTGACTGTTCTGACATTGGGTGCATATATATTTATGACTGTTATGTCTTCTTGATGGATCAATCCTTTTGTCATTATGTAGTAGCCCTCATTATCTCTTTTTGTGGTTTTTAGTTTAAAGTCTATTTTATCAGATATAAGAATAGCTACTCCAGGTTGTTTTTCTCTTCTGTTTGCATGGTAAATCTTTTTCCATCCTTTCACTCTTAGTCTATGTGAGTCTTTATATGTGAAGTGGGTCTCTTGAAGGCAGCATATAGTTGGGTCCTCCTTTTTAATCCAGTCAGCCAGTCTGTGTCTTTTGATTGGGGAATTTAATCCTTTTACATTAAGAGTTGTTATTGAAAAGTGTTGATTTACTCCTAGCATTTTATTGATTTTTATCTGGATGTCTTTAGTGTCTTTTGTTCCTTTCTTTCTGATTTACTGTTTGTCTTCTGTATTTGTTGGTTTTTTGGGTTGTGGATAACTTTTTTTTTCTCTTCATTGTTGGCATTTTTATTTTACTAGTGGGTTTTTATTTTTCTTGAGGTTTTATGGCAGTGGTAGTTATTTTTCAGGCACCAATCCTAGTACTCCCTTGAGAATTTCTTGTAAGGGAAGAAATTCTCCCTTGAGAATTTCTTGAAGGTCATGTGGTAGTGAACTCCTGCAGCTTTTGTTTGTCTGAGAAATATACTATTTGCCCATCGTTTCAGAAGGATAGCCTTGTGGGGTAGAGTATTCTTGGCTGGCCATCTCTGTCTTTTAGTATTTTGAATATATCATCCCAGTCCTTTCTGGCTTTTAGGGTTTGTNGGTCTCTTGAAGGCAGCATATAGTTGGGTCCTCCTTTTTAATCCAGTCAGCCAGTCTGTGTCTTTTGATTGGGGAATTTAATCCTTTTACATTAAGAGTTGTTATTGAAAAGTGTTGATTTACTCCTAGCATTTTATTGATTTTTATCTGGATGTCTTTAGTGTCTTTTGTTCCTTTCTTTCTGATTTACTGTTTGTCTTCTGTATTTGTTGGTTTTTTGGGTTGTGGATAACTTTTTTTTTCTCTTCATTGTTGGCATTTTTATTTTACTAGTGGGTTTTTATTTTTCTTGAGGTTTTATGGCAGTGGTAGTTATTTTTCAGGCACCAATCCTAGTACTCCCTTGAGAATTTCTTGTAAGGGAAGAAATTCTCCCTTGAGAATTTCTTGAAGGTCATGTGGTAGTGAACTCCTGCAGCTTTTGTTTGTCTGAGAAATATACTATTTGCCCATCGTTTCAGAAGGATAGCCTTGTGGGGTAGAGTATTCTTGGCTGGCCATCTCTGTCTTTTAGTATTTTGAATATATCATCCCAGTCCTTTCTGGCTTTTAGGGTTTGTGATGAAAAGTCTGATGTTAGTCTGATTGGGGCTCCCTTATAAGTGATTTGACGCTTCTCTCTTGAAGCTTTTAAGATTCTCTCTGTCTTTGAGTTTTACCAATTTGACTATAACATGTCTTGGAGAAGACCTTTTTGGGTTGAATACATTTGGGGATCTTTGGGCTTCCTGAATCTGAAGATCTGTGTCTTTTCCTATACCTGGGAAGTTTTCTGCCACTATTTTGTTGAATATGTTTTTAACGCAATCTCCTTTTTCCTTCCCTTCTGTAATACCCATGACTCGGATATTTAAGTGCTTTGTCTTATATCTCTCTTAGATTTTCCTCAATGTTTTTAATTCTTTTTTCTTTTTTTTTTTTTTTTCCTTTTTGTCTTTTTTCGTGACCGGCAACAGATCGCAACCCTCAGTGTTGCGCCCGTACCAGACCGGGACCAGCAACGGGATCACAATCCTCGGTGTTGCGCCCGCACCTCGCTCAGCCAGTGAGCGACCGGTCTGTATGTGGGATCCGAACCCTCGGCGGGAGCGCCGCCACACTCCCAAGCGGCACACTGTAGCAGTGCGCCACCGGGCCGGCCCTTGTGGTTTTTATTTTGTTGAATGAATTATTCAGCTCGGCAAGCTCTGCTACATTCTTTTTCAGGTTATTGATTTCCTTGTACATTTCTTCTTTCAGGTCCTGTATACTTTTCCCATTTCATCATGCTTTCTAGCTGAGTTTTCTTGTATCTCATTTAGTTTCCTTAGAATTATCACTCAAAATTCCTTGTCAGACATTTGAAGGGCTTCTTGTTCTATAGGCTCTAGATCTTGATAGTTCTAACCCTTTGGTGGTGTACTTTCTTGATTTTTCATATTTCTGGTATCTCTCCTTAGATATTTAGTCATTGTGGCAGGGGATTTCATGGTGCACTGGTTTGACACTATTGTTGGCTGGGATGCTGCTGGGGCTGCCAATTTGGTATGGCTGCCTCAGTGTCTGCTCAGTTGCCCACTAGTGCCTCAGGTGCGTGGTCACCTCGGGTCTTGGACCTCTCCAGGGAGGCGCCTTTCTGGTCAGCATGCACTCGACCAGGCTGGGGATGGAGTCAGGGAGGGGGTGGTGGGTGGCAAGGCCTACCTGCTGGGTTGTGTGCTGGCACCACAAGGCACATAGTCTCCATGGATCTTGGGCTTCTCTGGCTGGGTGCCTCTCTGATGGGTGCGCACTCAGCGGGGCTGGGGATGGAGTTGGGTGGCAGCAGCGAGGCCTACCTGCTGGGTCATGTGCTGGCACTGCAGGGCCATGTCTCTTGATTTAGACTACCTGGGTTCAAGTCCTGGCTCCTGGACCTCCAAGCTGTATGACCTTGGGCAAGTCACTTAGCTACTCTAGGCAAAAGTGGGATATCAATCAATCATCATCGTGACTTACCCCAGAGGGTTGTTGGAAAGTTTGAATGAGTTACTAAAGTAAAGAACCTAGGTCAGAACCTGCAGCATAGCCAGTGTCAATAAGTGTCAGTTGTATTTGTATCAGATAACAGGCAATGTGGGCCTCCCTAGGCTTCATTGCAATGGCTCCCTTATAATGCTATAATGAGTCCCATACTGTTTTATCTCACTGTAGGTCAGTGCAGCTGAATGGCCAGCCCCTAGTGATGGTGGACGACGGGACCCTCCCAGAATTGAAGCCCCGCCCCCTGCGGGCCGGCCGGACATTGGTCATCCCTCCAGTCACCATGGGCTTTTATGTGGTTAAGAATGTCAACGCTTTGGCCTGCCGCTACCGATAAGCCACCCTCACGCTCACAAGCTACCAGTGGGCCTGCTGGACTGCTTTTAACTCTTCCACCCTAATACTGTCCTTATTTTTCATACGTCTTCTTAGCAACCAGCCTCTGCCACCCTATCCTGCTGGAATCAGCATAGACTTGCTCTCCAAAGAAACTAAATGTCATAGCGTGAGCTTAGCCTAAATAGGTCATGTTCATCCCAAAGGAAAATGTAGATATCATCTGTACCTATATAAGGATAAAGGTATGTGTATAGAACTGTGTGTTTCCATTTACGTACACCGTGAAAACAAGCTGACAGTGCACTCCCAGGACACGTTTCCAAACAAGTCCCCATGATCCTGGTCACATAGCAATATAACTACAAACCCCAAACCCTAGCCTGTTGCTGCTGCCCTTGCAGAAGATGAGGAAGGAAAAAAGCTGGCTGGATCTGCAAGAACCCAGTCCTCTTCTAACTCCTCCTCCTTTGTTTCCTGCTGCTGCCCTGGGTTTCCTGACAGCTGTCTTTCCATAGGGGAGCAAGTGGGTACGTCAGCTGTGGCTTGCTGTGCAAGCTATTCATGTCCTTTCCTGGCTGATGCATGAGCGTGTGCATCTGGGCTTCCAACAGTGGCATCCATCACCAGCTGTTCCTCTGGGAAGCGGGAGCTTCAGAAGTTAAAGTACAACCATACTCCAGATTTTGTAAGAAAGATCTATTCCTCTATGAATCCAGATTCCCCCAGAGTTGGAATGGAAGTCAGGTAGCAATATTCACTGAGTGGAGAACAATGTGCTAGGCACCACAAAAAGCAACCACCGTCCTTCATTTTGCTATGAGGGAGAGAGTGTTAGTTCAAAGAGAAAGCACACTGAAACATCAAATACACACAAACACACACACACTCCAACTGATCAAGGCAAATTAGATCTGCCCAGAATTGAGGGAATGTTAAGGGCTTGACAGGGAAACTCAATGGTTTGTTGACCAATACCATATTTTTTAAAACATGTGAATCAAAGGTCATACAAGTGCTTCTTGCAAGTAGCTATGTGCCTCTCAGTGGCGTTTACTAGGCAGAAGTCCAGTCTGGTCATTGAGTATGACCAGGTCCACCCTAGCCCAGACCACTGTATTTGAGCATAGAACAAAGCTTTCAGTTAGCCATTGTGGGGAAGAATAGGGAATCCAGAGACAGGCAAAACTGTGGAATGGTAGGTGGAAGCTTCTAAGTCAGGCAAGTGGAAAGTGGAGATATTTAAAGTTCATGGTGAGGACCTTCTCTGTGATTCAAGGGCATGTGGGTCTTTGCAAACAAGCTGCAACTGAAATGACTTTTTCTGTGGATGTGATTTTCTTTCTCAGGAGAAAAGACACAAATGATGCTTTTCTTCTTTTTTAGAGGAGATATTTGACACTGTCCCAGGGTTCCCATTAAAGCAGTGATACAATTTCTGCTGTTGTACAAGGATAGAAATGGGGCTATGTGGAGGGAGGGGTGCTGAGGGCAGAGGCCAGGGCAGAGGCCAGGGAGACTGCCCAAGATGCCCAGGGAGTTAAAGATTTGGGCCAAGCCTGCAAAACGAGAGACAGGAGGAAGATTAGACAAGAGAGGAGGTAGAGTATTCTCAACTTGGAGAAGTGGGAATTTGGGAGAGGGAAGCCGACTAGCTAATTTTACGTGTAAGGAAGGTAGTGGACTCAGTTTTGGTTGTGCTTATCATCAGGTACAGGAGGATCAGCACACAAGAGGTGTGCTACAGAGCAAGAAAGGGAGAGACCAAGGCTCAGGCTGGACCAGTCAGTGGCTGTGCTCAGTGTGGAAGCAGCTGGAGAGAGAGGAGCAGAGCCCAAGATGCCCAGCAAGGCTACCCAGAGGGGCCTTCTTGCTGTGGAACCACTCACCTCCCACTGAAGCTTCAGCTCGAGAGAGCAAGAGAGAGAAGTGCCAAGACGGGGAGTATAAAGGAGGGGAAAAGAGGGACAAATAGACAGGTCAAAGTGAGGAAGAGAGAGGAAAAGAGAAATGAGACAGAAAGATTGTTTCCCTAAACTTTAAAAATGTATGTAGATACCAGAATCTCTTCTATATACCGGTACAGGTGCAGCTGCAGGGTCGCTGATAATAACAAGAATCACCAGATGTCCCTAAGGGCCTAGCCTGGGCTAGTTTGCTTTGCACACATAGTAGCTCCATGATGGAGTTACTATTGTTATCCCCATTTTTTTTTTCCTATGAGGAGTAGAGAGGGTCTGTAGCTTGCCCAGGGTCACTCAGGGGAATGGGTTGCTGAGCATGGAACAATCCAGAGCCTGTCCACTTAACCACCAGGTTCCGTGGCTGCCCGAGTCCTGGGATCACCCCTTTCACCTCTCTGTAGGTTCTGCTCACTCAGTACAGCCAGGCCTTTCAGACCTCCATTCAAACACACTTTCTGTAAATAAGTGTTGATTCTTCACTAAGCCTTGCAGAGTATAGGTAATTCCTGCTTCTTTTGTCTTTCTCTGTGTATTAAATGCTGCTCCCAAGAAACTTAAGTTTTGCTTATTTTTTAATTAATAAAAAGAGAAGAGGGAGTCACTGAAATTTATCTTTGGAGTCCTGCAATTCTAACTTTGCAACTGTCTTATGGAAGAAGTAATTGCATTGTTCAAAGAATACAGAGAAACTGACTATAGCATCACATTCCATAGAGATTGTAGCAAGGGTGTCTGTCCTAGCTTTTTCCCTCGTGGAGGGTGAGGGGAGGGCTGCTCTTTATAGGTATTCCTTTATCACACCCACCCCAAAAGACAGCCTGCAGCAAGCTCAGCATCACAATCCACATCAAGGGAGCAGTTTGCCAGGCTGGAACTGGGGACAAAAGAGGTCATCCCGCAGCTTCCTGGATCAGATTTTTTCCTTCCTAAAACAAGAATGGTCCAGATAATCTGTGACTTAAGAGCCACTTTATTTTAAACCAAAATGGGTTTGCAGAAATGCTTATTTGAAAGAGTAATAATGCATAATGAGAAGTCTGTGCCTTCTGTTGAGATGGTTCTCTGCTCCTCCTGCCTCCAGGAATGATTTTCTTTCTCATTTCTTGTCACAAAGGCTCAGAACAAGTTCTCATTGTTATTTGGAAAGTTGCAATTCTTCTAGGGCCCTGGGGAAAAAAGCTGCAACTGTAGAATATTAGCATTATCTCCAGCTGGAGTAAAGCTTGAAAATACCAAAACTGGGCTACAGTGAGACTAAGGCCTGGGACCCCAGAACCACAATTCCCAAAAGCTCACTGGCCCTCTGCAGCCCCAGCCCTTCCTCAATAGTGGGCAGTCCCCAGGCAGGTGGACCCAAAGCCCTGCACTCTCTGACAGGGCAGAGGTTGCTGACAGAATCTGCCTGAGAGGCCCCCGCCAGCTCTCAGCACGGATCCTCTGCAGCCTGCTGGGGGTGAGGACTCAGTGGGGCTTGACTGCTGAGCTCTGGGTGGCGTGAGGTCCAGCCAGGCCCAGCATCTATCTGCAGGTGTGCTCTGCATGCACCCAAGGCCCCAGTGTTTGGGATCGATGCAGCTGCAGGATTCACCTTGGAGATCCGCTGAGAGTAACTTTATTTCTTAAAACAAAAGGGCAACGTTTAATCTCTGCAGAAGCAAAGGTGAGCCAGGTGGATCCCTCTGATGATAAAAACACTGGGATAGGGAAGGACTTTAACACTTTGAAATATCAATAGAACAACCAAAAATAATAAAGGTATGGCTTTGAGAAGGCCAGGGAAGAAAGGGCATAAACGCTTATCTGGCATGACTTCCTCCGCATCCTCCTCTCTCCAGCCTCAGCACAGCTGCCCCAGTCCGGACACTGCCAACTGCTCTTCGCCGAGTCCACAGCCTCCCCTCTGTCAAGCTGCTCTATCCCCAACCGAGAGCCTGGAGAAATCTGCAGTACGGAGATGGAGTTAAGTTTCGATTTCAGAATTGTTTGTAATCTTTTCTTAGGATGTACAAGAATTGAAAAGAAGATAGTAAGAGGTACTATTGTTTCATTGTTATTATAAGACCTGCACAACTGGAGCATATAGAATCCCTCCCTCAGAGTTCTACTAACAGTGGCATGAAGGCTTCTGTAACGGCCCTTCCTTTATTGAATATCCTTCTTCTTACCAAACACCGTGTTTCGTTTAATCCTCAAAGCAGTGCTGGGTGGTGTGGTGAGTATTTAGACCTAATTATAGATGGGGAGGCTTTTCCAAGGCCATCCAGGTAAACAGAATGGCAGAAGTGGGATTTGAACCCAGATCTGTTAGATTCCAAAGCCTGCTTGCATTACACTGCACTGCCTCTCATCTGACCGACTGTTGCCAACTTTTTCTCATCTCTGTGCTGCCCACAGCTAGCTTTCTTAACGTCCTGTGTGTGTCCTACAGAAAACCCTAGCAGTGCCTTCCCCCAGAACTGTTGATCTCTGGGTTGGGGAAGCCAGCCAGCAGCTCTGATGAGAGGTGAGTAGTGACCAGCCTTGGCCGTAGAACCCTGAGTCTGGGCTCACCTGGCTCACCTGGTCTACTCCTCTCTGTTTTTCTGTAGAACAATTTAAGGACCACTCCTACCACCACCACTGACCATAGGTGGTGATTCTTGGTATTTCCAAGTCCTGGGAGGTAAGTGGCAGAGCCAGTCAGCACCACACAAGCACAGTTCCAAGAGTGCTGTTCCTCTCCCCCACCACCCAGAGTTTGTCTTCCCAGACTAAATAATAAACCAATTAACCATTGTCCTAGGGGTAGTATTTGCAAATATCACTCTAAAATAAGAAAGTCAAAATACAGCAAACCAACTGCTTTGGCACCACTTCCTTCCAAACACCAGAGCAGCCCCTGTGAGTGCGGGCAGCATTTGGGAGGAGCTGCCCACGGTTCACAGCACTGGCTCATGAATAAACCCCAAGGCCCTGCACACCCAGCAGAGAAAGGGGGCCCTTCCTGCACCCCACATCATGAACATTAGTCTTCTAATTATCATTCAGGAAAATATCCTAGGATTATTTTTCAAGTCGTAAATGTTATGTAATAAATTATATTTTGGGAAGAAGCAAAAAGAACCCTTAGTTTTATTCATCTAGAAATTGACAAAACAAGTGCAGGAACACCTCCCAGGAAAATTCTCTTCTCTGTGCAGAGGATTTTAACAGGTGTTAATATTTTCCTCCAGAAAACAGATTATATTATGGTTTAGGTGAGCCTGGTGATTGCAGAGAGTTGGGTCCATGAGGTAGTTTATATTTTGAGGTAATATTTTGTAAGTAATAAAATGTGACTACTCTCTCTGTTCTCAGGGTGTTCTGTGGGGAGAGGGAGGCAACTGTTGTCCACATTACACTTTGACCTTAATACTGATGGCTTGATGAACTAACGCATCGTGGGGATCTTTGATTTCATGGTGTGTTGCCCTCCTGTCTCCCTCCCTCACAAGCTTTGCTCCAACTAAGCAGAAATTAAAGTTTACAATTCAAGTTAGATTTCATTAACTGTGTTAGTTAAAGTAACTGTTAACTACAATAACAGGTAAAGCCCAGAATCTCGTGGCTTAACACAATTGCAGTTCATTTCTTGCTTAAAACTCACGTGAAGTTCAATTGGTGGTAATGATGAAGGGGCTGGTGGCTCTGCTGCATGCAGTCTTTCAGGGATCTGGACTGATGTAGGGCCTCTGCCGTCTTCAGCACTTCCCTCCAAGGCTGCTATGGGCATCGATATGCAGCTGGCACACAAGGAGAAAGAGCGTGCAGGATCACATGGGAGTAGTTGGGGGCCTAATCTGGAACTGGCATGAACCCCTTTCTCTCAATTCCATTGACGAGAAGTCAGTCACATGGTCCCATCTAGATAGTATGGGTCTAGGAAATGAAGTCCCTACCTGAGCAGCAACCATCCAACTACAACTTTATTTTGTGGAAAAGGGGCACAAAACTGTGGCGGAGGCTAGGAGACCAGAGAATGAGTCAATGACATTAGGTCTCTCCAGTTGATTTGCCATTGAGCACATGTTACAAACGGTTGGTGTGTGGTGATATCTAAATTCACAGGACTTTTTTGCACCCTCTATAATGACCTAAAGGATCTCTCTTCTTCATCTCTCCTTCGTCTGAAGTCCTGCCTCTCCTAGTACTGGGCTGATTTTTATCAAAAAACAATCTCTGTGTTGCTCCACTGTTATCCACTTAGTACGTACATAGTACTAGATGCTGTGCCCATTTCTGGACATGTCAGAAATACAATCTGAAACCTCAAATAGCAAAGCAGGTTAAAGGGTCACTGGAGAATCATGGAGGCCACAACTAGAAACCAAATGAACATCTACACCTGGAGATCACAACAACACTATCTCATTGATTCTATACACCTCAGAAGACGTCTCTCAGCCTCTCTGGACCTCAGTGCCCTCGCCTATCAAGTGAAGACTCTGGATTAGGTAAACTCTAAGGTCACTTGAAACTCCCCATTGTCCGATTTTATGTCAGACATCCCTGTTCCCATTGCTACTGTTTTTCTATTTCCTCCTCATGTTGACTTAGATACATCCGTTTGAGAGATTTCAAAGTTAGCTTTAAATTTTTGCTGCATTTTCTGCAGAAATGCAATATGCCTTTCAGAGTGCATGCATGTGAAATTCAACACAGGCAATGAGTTTTGAAGATCCTCCCTCCTCCCTGGGGATAAAGTCATGATTTTTCTTTGAGTTAAATTTCTTCCAAGCAGTAGTTTAGTGCAAATTTAATGTAGACTAAGCATGCCTCCACGGTCTACTCACTTTATTAGGTTTAAAAAAAATTTTTTTAAAGAAATTGACCTCACTTTTGAGAAATTAGTTAAATTGAACTTTCAGATAAGTCAATGGGATTACTGCAGCAGCATCTGAAATGTAAAACAGTAGAATTTTATCATGTGCACCTAATGTCCTGAAATTCAACTATGTCTACATTTGGGCAGGTAGTGGAAGGGGTGAGGAAATTGGAGGGGCAGTAAAAGGAAAGATGGAAACAGAGAGAAAGAATGAACAATCAAAATAATGCAAAAGGAGAGGCATGAAACAATGAATAGCAACATGAAGGGTAAATATGAGAAAATTTAAATAAATATGAAACAATAATAATAGTGTCTCATGGGATTTAAAATATATAGAGAATTAGGGCCGGCCCGGTGGTGCACTGGAGAGTGCGCCGCTTGGGAGCACGGCGGTGCTCCCGCCGAGGGTTCGGATCCCATGTGGAGACCGGTTCCCGCTCACTGGCTGAGCGTGGTGCGGGCGCAACACCGAGGGTTGCGATCCCGTTGCTGGTCCCCGGTACGGGCGTGACACCGAGGGTTGCGATCCGTTACCGGTCAGTAAAAAAGACAAAAAGGAAAAAAATATATATATATAGAGAGAGAGAGAATTAAAAATGCATTACAACAATAGCATACATATTGAAAACAGATAAGTGAAAAGAATTCTAACATCCTTTTATTTTCAAGAAAGAGGTAAAAGTACCCATTTATGTGAAACTTTCATAAGTCAAGGATACATTTTTAAATCTCTAGGATAACCACTAAAAGAATATTAAAAGAGCATACTGCTTCTAAGTGAATGGGGGGGAGTAAAATCCTAACAAAAAATACTTGACCTAAAAGAAAGCAAGAAAGAAGAGAAAGATAACAAAGAACAGGTGGTACATATAGAAAGTAAATAATAAGATGAGAGATTTAAAACCAAATTTATTGGTAATGGTATTAAATGTAAATGGAATAAATGCTCCAACTAAAAGACAAAGATTGTAAGGCAAGATAAAAGGAAACAAAGTGCAACTAAAAGTAGTTTCAAAAGAAATATCTAAAATATAAGAAGGTAAAAGGATTAAGAAAAATATATGCAATGCAACAAAAGGTGATTTACCTATGTTGATATGAGAATAAATGCTTTTATAAAACAAAAAGCATTACTAGTGATACAGACACACATTTCATAAAGACAAAAGTTTTAAAATGAAAAAGTATAATTCTAAATTTGCATGCATCTAGTGACATATCCTATATGTAAAGCAAAACCTCACAAAAATAAAAGGAGAAATAAACAAGTACACAATTGTAGTGGAGGTTTTTTTTAATTTAATTTAATTTTATTTTATTTTTAAATTTTATTTTATTTCATCAATATACAATGTGGTTGATTATTGTGCCCCATTACAGAAACCTCCCTCCTTCCTCCCACTCCCTCCTCCTTCCTAACAATCTCATATCTGTTCGCTTGTCAAATCAACATCAAGGAATTGTAACTGTGTCTTCTTCCCTCCCCACCCCCAGTTTATTTGTGTGTTTATTTATTTATTTTTACTTCCCACAAATAAGTGAGAACATGTGATATTTCTCTTTCTGTGCCTCACTCGTTTCACTTAATATAATTCTCTCTATGTCCATCCATGTTGTTGCAAATGGTAGTATTTCATTCCTTTTTATAGCAGAGTAGTATTCCATTGTGTAGACATACCACAGTTTCCTTATCCACTCATCCGATGATGGACATTTGGGCTGGTTCCAACTCTTAGCTTTTGTAAAGAGTTCTGCAGTGAACACTGGACAACAGGTATACCTTCGACTTGATGATTTCCATTCCTCTGGGTATATTCCCAGCAGTGGGATAGCTGGGTCATATGGTAGATCTATCTGCAATTGTTTGAGGAACCTCCATACCATTTTCCATAGAGGCTGCACCATTTTGCAGTCCCACCAGCAATGTATGAGAGTTCCTTTTTCTCTGCAACCTCACCAGCATTTATAATTCACAGTCCTTTGGATATTAGCCATCCTAACTGGGGTGAGATGGTTTCTCAGTGTGGTTTTGATTTGCTTTTCCTGAATGCTGAGTGATGTTGAGCATCTTTTCATGTGTCTTTTGGCCATTTGTATATCTTCTGTTGAGAAATGCCTGTTTAGCTCTTTTGCCCATTTTTTAATTGGGTTACTTATTTTTTTGTTGTAAACTTGTTTCAGTTCCTTCTATATTGTGGATATTAATCCTTTCTCAGATGTATATCTTGCAAATATTTTCTCCCACTTTGTTGGTTGTCTTTTAACTTCGTTAATATTTCTTTTGCTGTTTTTATTTTTAAACACAGCAGTATACTTTGGAAATGTTTCTTTTGCTGTGCAGAAGCTTTTTAGTTTGATATAATCCCATTTGTTTATTTATCCTTTGGTTGCCTGTGCTTTTGGGGTCATATTCAAGAAGTGTGTGCCCAGTCCTACTTCCTGAAGTGTTTCTCCTATGTTTTCTTTAAGTAGTTTTATTGTTTCAGGGTGTATATTTAATTTTTTAATCCATTTTGAGTTGATTTTGGTATATGGTGAGAGGTATAGGTCTAGTTTCATTCTCCTGCATATTGATATCCAGTTATCCCAGCACCATTTGCTGAAGAGGCATTCTCTTCCCCAGTGTATAAGCTTGGTGCCTTTGTCAACGATCAGATGGTTGTCGATGTGTGGGTTGATTTCTGGGATCTCTATTCTATTCCATGGATCAGTGTGTCTGTTTTTATGCCAGTACCATGCTGTTTTTGGTTATTATAGCTTTGCAGTATAAAGTCAGGTAGTGTTATGCCTCCAGCTTTATTTTTTTTGCTCAGAAATGCTTTGGCTATGCATGGCCTTTTGTTATTCCATATAAATGTCTGGATAGTTTTTTCCATTTTGAGAAAAATGTCATTGGAATTTTGATGGGGATTGCATTGAATTTGTATATCACTTTGGGTAGTATGGACATTTCCACAATGTTGACTTTCCCAATCCAAGAGCATGGGATATCTTTCCATCTTCCTGTGTCCTCTTTAATTTCTCTCAGCAGTGGTTTGTAGATCTCATTATAGAGATTTTTCACATCCTTGGCTAACTCTATTCCGAACTATTTTATTTTTTGGTGGCTATTGTAAATGGGCAAGCTTTCTTGATTTCTCTTTCTGCATACTCACTATTGGAGAATAGAAATGCTACTGATTTTTGTGTGCTGATTTTGTATCTGGCTACTTTGCTGAAATCATTTATCAATGCCAAGAGTTTTTTTGTAGAGGCTTTAGGCTAATCGATATATAGAATCATGTCATCTGCAAACAGGGAGAGTCTGACTTCATCTTTTCCAATCTGGACGCCCTTTATTTCCTTCTCTTCTCTGATTGCTCTGGATAGTATTTCCAACACTATATTGAATAGGAGTGGTGAGACTGGGCATCCTTGTCTAGTTCCTGTTCTTAAGGGAAAAGCTTTCAGCTTTTCCCCATTCATGATGATATTGGCAGAGGGTTTATCATATATGGCTTTAATTATGTTGAGATACTTTCCATCTATGCCTAACTTAGAGAGAGTCTTTATCATGAACGAGTGTTGAATTTTATCAGATTCTTTTTCAGCATCTATAGAGATGATCATATGGTCCTTGTGTTTGATTTTATTGATATGGTGTATCATATTTATCGATTTGCATATGTTGAACCAACCTTGCATCCTTCGTATGAATCCCACTTGATCATGGTGTATAATTTTACGTATGTATGTGTTGCTGTATTCTGTTAGCTAGTATTTTATTGAAGATTGTTGCATCTATATTCATCAAGAATATTGGCCTCTAGTTTTCTTTTCGAGTTGTATCTTTACCTGGTTTTGGTATCAGGGTGATGTTTGCTTCTTAGAATGAGTTTAGGAGAATTGCCTCTGTTTCAGTCTTTTGGAATACTTTGTAGAGAATTGGTGTCGATTCCTCTTTGAATGTTTGGTAAAATTCTGCTGTAAATCCATCTGGTCCTGGGCTTTTCTTTGCTGGGAGCCTTCTGATAACAGCTTCAATCTCTTTTATTGTTATTGGTCTGTTCAGATTTTCTACATCTTCTTGGCTCAGTTTTGGTAGTTTGTGTGTGTCCAGAAATTTATCCATTTCCCCCAGAGTTTCAAATTTGTTCGCATATAGTTGTTTATAGTAGTCTCTAATGATTCCGTGTATTTCAAACATATCAGTTGTAATATCACCTTTTTCATTTCTAATTTTTGTTATTTGGGTCTTCTCTCTTGTTTTTTTAGTTAGCCATGCTAATGGTTTGTCAATTTTATTTATCTTTTCAAAAATCCAACTTTTTGATTCATTGATCTTTTGTATCATTTTTGGGGTTTCAATTTCATTAAATTGTGCCCTGATCTTAATGATTTCTTTCCATCTGCTAACTTTGGGTTTGGATTGTTCTTGTTTTTCTAGTTCTTTAAGGTGAAGTATTAGGTTGTTCACTTGTCATCTTTCCATTCTTCTGAAGTAAGCATTTAATGTGATAAATTTCCCCCTTAGTACTGATTTTACAGTATCCCACAGGTTTTGGTATGATGTATCATTGTTTTCATTAGTTTCAATAAGTTTTTTGATTTCCTGTTTGATTTCTTCTTGGACCCATATGTCATTAAGTAGAATGCTGTTTATATTCCATGTTTGTATAGTTTCCAGAATTTCGTTTGTTATTGATTTCTAATTTTAATCCATTATGGTCTGAGAAAATACATGGGATAATCCCAATCTTTTTGAATTTGTTGAGACTTCATTTGTGACCTAACATGTGATCTATCCTGGAGAATGATCCATGTGCTGATGAGAAGGACGAATATTCTGAGGTTGTGGGATGGAATGTTCTGTAGATATCTGCCAAGTCCAATTGGTCTAGAATATTGTTTAGATATTGTGTTTCTCTGCTGATTCTTTACCTAGATGATCTGTCCAATATTGATAGTGGGGTGTTCAGGTTCCCTGCTATTATGGTATTACTGTCTATTTCCTTCCTTAGGTCTAATAGAGTTTGCTTTACAAATCTGACTGTTCCGACATTGGGTGCATATATATTTATGACTGTTATGTCTTCTTGATGGATCAATCCTTTTGTCATTATGTAGTAGCCCTCATTATCTCTTTTTATGGTTTTTAGTTTGAAGTCTGTTTTATCAGATATAAGAATAGCTACTCCAGGTTGTTTTTCTTTTCTGTTTGCATGGTAAATCTTTTTCCATCCTTTCACTCTTAGTCTATGTGAGTCTTTATATGTGAAGTGGGTCTCTTGAAGGCAGCATATAGTTGGGTCCTCCTTTTCAATCCAGTCAGCCTGTCTGTGTCTTTTGATTGGGGAATTTAATCCTTTTACATTGTGTTGTTATTGAAAAGTGTTGATTTACTCCTAGCATTTTATTGATTTTTGTTTGGATGTCTTAACTGTCTTTTGTTCCTTTCTTTCTGGTTTACTGTTTGTCTTCTGTATTTGTTGGTTTTTTGGGTTGTAGATAAACTTTTTTTTCTCTTCATTTTTGGCATTTTTGTTTTACTAGTGGGTTTTTATTTTTCTTGAGGTTTTATGGCAGTGGTAGTTATTTTTCAGGCACCAAGCCCATTACTCCCTTTAGAATTTCTTGTAAGGGAGGTCATGTGGTAGTGAACTCCTGCAGTTTTTGTTTGTCTGAGAAATATACTATTTGCCCTTCATTTCGGAAGGCTAGCCTTTCAGGGTAGAATATTCTTGTCTGGCCATGTCTGTCTTTTAGTATTTTGAGTATATCTTCCCATTCCTTTCTGGCTTTTAGGGTTTGTGATGAAACGTCTGATGTTAGTCTGATTGGGGCTCCCTTATAAGTGATTTGACGCTTCTCTCTTGAAGCTTTTAAGATTCTCTCTGTCTTTGAGTTTTGCCAATTTGTCTATAACATGTCTTGGAAAAGACCTTTTTGGGTTCAATACGTTTGGGGACCTTTGAGTTTCCTGAATCTGAAGATTTGTGTCTTATCCTATACTTGGGAAGTTTTCTGCCACTATTTTGTTGAATATGTTTTCAATGCAATCTTTTTCCTCCCCTTCTGGAATACCCATGACTCAGATATTCGAGCAGTTAAGATTGTCTGATATCTCTCTTAGATTTTCTTCAATGTTTTAATTTTTTTTTTTTTTTTGTCTGCCTGTGTTATTTCAAATAGCCCATCTTCAAGGTCAGAAGTTCTCTCTTCTGCTTCTGCAAGCCTGCTGGTTAAACTCTCTCTTGTGGTTTTTATTTTGTTGAATGAATTCTTCAGCTCGGCAAGCTCTGCTACATTCTTTTTCAGGGCATTGATTTCCTTGTACATTTCTTCTTTCAGGTCCTGTATACTTTTCCTCATTTCATCATGCTTTCTAGCTGAGTTTTCTTGTATCTCATTTAGTTTCCTTAGAATTATCACTCAAAATTCCTTGCCAGACATTTCAAGGGCTTCTTGTTCTATAGGATCTAGAGCTTGAGAGTTATTAACCTTTGTTGGTATACTTTCTTGATTTTTCATATTTCTAGGCCTTTGATGTTTAGTCATTGTGGCAATGGATTTCACAGTCCACTGCTTCAACAGTATTGTCTGGCTAGGATGTTGCTGGGGCCTCCAATTTGGCATGGCTGCCTCAGTGTCTGCTCGGTCACCCACTGGCGCCTTGGGTGCGTGGTCGCCTCTGATTCCGGGGAAGTGCCTCTCTGGTCAGCATGCATTCAGCCGAGCTGGAGATGGAGTCTGGCAGCAGCGAGGCCTACCTGCTTGGTCACACGGTCACCACGGGGCGCATGGTCTCCGTGGATCTTGGGCCTCTCCACCAGGGTGCCTCTCTGGTCAGCACACACTCAGCCAGGCTGGGGATGGAGTCTGGCAGTAGCGAGGCCTACCTGCTTGGTCATGCACTGGCACCAAGGGGCACATGGTCTCTGTGGATCTTGGGCCTCTCCAGCGGGGGGCGTCTCCTTCCTTTCTCTGGAACTGTGTTCTGTTCTCTGGGAGCAGTTTCTCCAGCTCCCCACTCTGATCATGAGATGGGGTTAGGGACTGTTGTTCTCTGGTTCTTCTTTAAAGTGAAACCTATAAAATGGAGATTTTTAACACACTTCTCTCAGAAAATTAGAGAAAACACAAGCAAAAAATAGAAAAGATTTAAACAATACAATTAACACATTTCATCTAAATGATATATATAGAAAATCACAACCAACATATGAATGCATAGTCCTTTTTCAACAGCACATGGAAACATTTACAAAACTTGACTAAATGTTATGAGAAAGTTTCAAAAAACTTCGAAAGAATGATAACATACAATGTATTTCAGACAACAGTGGAATACAGATGAAAACTTAAAATATATATAACCAGGAAATCTCTTTATATTTGGAAATTAAGAAACACAATTCTAAATAATCCATGATGGAAAAAAAATCAGAAATCACATTAAAAAGTAGAAAATATTTTAAACTAAATGGAAAATACTACATACCAAAATGTGCAGGAAGAACTTCCAAGTTCTGGTAATGCTAAGGTTATATCAGACTGACCCTTTAGCCAATAAAAATTATACACCCTGCACAAAATTTTAAAAATCAACTCTTCTAAGGCAATGGAGAGCAACTAAGAGCAGGCAGAAACTGCAGGGAATATGGCTCTTGAATGAGGGGAATCACACTGGGTGAGATCCACATTTATCTGGCTTTTTCCCAAAGGGATTCCCCCAGTTTACAACAAAATGTGAGTCCAAGCAGAAAGCAGCTGTTTTACTGGGCTGTGGAGTAAGAGATCGGTGCTCAGGACAGCCAGAGCAGCTAAAAATTGAGCAGGGAAGAAAAGGGAACGACAGAGGGAAGAAATTAAAAAGCTAGTACCAAGTGACCTCAAATATTTGACTGACCTCTGAACTTCCTTCCTTAGGCTTAAAATAGGAGTTCTGTTTATTTCTCTGCTTTCAAAGGTATATATTTTTTTTAAATCTGCGTTTCTAATTGCCCTTTCTACATCTCTACAAGCACCTCAAACTCAGTAGTACAATTTGCACATATACCAATTCCTCCCTCCTCCACCAGCTCCCAAATTGCCTCTTCTCCCATGTTTGCAGTCTCAAATAACAGCGCCCCTCCTCATCCAATTGCTCAGGTCAAACCCAGCATCATCTCTTAATTCATCCTTGCCCTTTACTCGGCACACATAGTCAGAACTCATGTCCTATCCATTTCCCTCCAAAATATCTTTCTAATCCATACTCTGAGTCATCAATACATTTAAACGGATTCAAATCATACAAAAGACGTTCTCTGACCACAATGTAATTGAAATAGAAATCAATAATGGAAAGATATCTGAATAACTTCCAGATATTTGGAAATTAGTAACACTTCTACATAATCCATAAGTCAAAGAAGAAATCAATAGAAAAATTAGAAAGCATTTTTAAACTAATTGAAAATGAAAATACAACAAATCAAAAGTTGTGGGATGCTGATAAAGCAGTACCTTGGGGAAAATTTATCACACTAAACGCTTTCATTAGAAAAGACAAAAGATCTCAAATCAGTGGCCTCTATTTCTACCTTGAGAATCTATAAAAAAGAAGAAGAAAGTAAACAGAAGAAAAGAAATAGTAAATCAGAACAGAAATTAATAAAAGGAAAAAAAGAAAAACAATGAAAATTGATGAAGCCAAAAGCTGCTTCTTTGAGAAAATCTATAAAATCCTTTGGGTGACTTAAATCCTTTTAAATTTATTGAACAGAATAAAGACTCCAGAAAAGACCCACACATATGTAGTCAATTGATTTGAGACAAATGTGCCAAAGTAATTAAATGTAGAAAGGAAATTTTTTTCAACAAATGGTGCTAGAAAAAATGGACATCTGTATGTAAAAACAAAAACATGAAGCTCAACCTTCTCTCACACAATATACAAAAATCAACTCAAAATGGATCATAGACCTAAAGGCAAACTTAAAAATATTAAACTTCTGGAAGAAAACACAGGAGAAAATCTCTGTGACCCTGGCCTTTAGACAAAGACTTTTTAGACACAAACAGCACAAAAATTTCTGCTCTTCAAAAGTCATTGTAAAGAAAAGGAAAAGACAAAACCACAGATGAGCCAAAAAAAAAGTAAAACAGATATCTGATAAAGGATTTGTATCCAAATAGATAAAGAAATCAAACAGATAATAAGAAAAACAATCCAATTTTTAAAATGGTTAAAAAAATTGAATATCAAGGAAGAGATACAGATGGCATATAAGCACATGAAAAGAAGTACAATATCATTAGTCATCGGGAAAATGGACATTAAAACCACAATGAGATACCATCACATACCTACTACAATGCCTAAAGTTTAAAAAGAACACTACCAAGTGCTAATGAGGCTACAGAGCAACTAAAATTCTCAATATTGCTAGGGGGAATGTAAAATGGTACATCCACTTCGGAAACAGTTCAGCAGTTTAAAATAAATTTGAACATAAGACTTATGATACAACCTAGCGATCCCACTCCTAGGTATTTACACAGGTGAAATAAAAACTTACATTGAACCACCTCAGAAAATAACAAGTGTTGGCAGAGATGTGGAGAAATTGGAACTCTTGCACACTGTTCGTGGAAATGTAAAATGGTCCAGCTGCTGTGGAAAACATTTTGGTGGTTCCTCAAAAAATTAAAAGTAGAATTACCATATGATCCAGCAATTTCATTTTGGGTATATACCCAAAAGAATCGAAAGGGTCTCAAGCAGATATTTGTACACCCATGTTCATAGCAGCATTATTCATAATACTAAAATGTGAGAGCGACCCAAGTGTTAGAGGAGTAAATAAGCAAAATAATGTGGTATATACATACAATGAAATATTATCCAGACTTAAAAAGGAAGGGAATTATGTGAAATGACATAAGACAGCCACAAAAAGACAAATACTATATGATTCCACTTATACAAGGTACTTACAGTAGTCAAAAATCATAGAAAGAAAGTAGAATGGTGGTTGCCAGGGGATTGGGGTGGGGGGACTTGGGAGTTAATGTTCAATGGGTACAGAGTTTCAGTTTTACAAGATGAAAAGAGTTACAGAGATGGGTGGTGGTTGCACAACATTACAAATATATTTAATACCACTGAACTGTATACTCAAAAACAGTTAAGATGATAAATTTTGTTATGTGTACTTTACCACAATAAAAAAAATTTTTTAAAACATGTTGACACAATAACCTGTACCTAACTAAAAATAGATTAAATTGGATTACATCAAAATGTAAAACCTTGGTGCTACAAATGATACCATTAAGAAAGTGAAAAGATAAACCACAAAAGGGGGGAAAAAGCTTTTCCAAACCATATGTGCAATAAGGGAATTATGTCTAGACTATGCAAAGAACTCTTACAATCCAATAATAAAAAGACAAATAATTTAAAAATGAGTAAAGAACGTGTACAGACATTTCTCCAAAGATAAACAAATGGCCAAAAAGCACATGAAAAGATGCCGAATATCATTAGCCATTAGAGACACGCAGATCAAAACCAAGCAATACCACTCCACACCCACTAGGATAGCTATAATTTTAAAAAGACGGACGATAACAAGCATTGGCTAGGATGTGGAGAAATTGGAGCCCTCATACAGAGCTGGTGGGAAACGGAAACTAACAGTAGGGGAGTGAATAGGTAAATAGCAGCATATGCATTTGATGGAATTTATTCAATCACAGAAATTCATGCTTATGAAGAGTTTGACACAAGAGAGAAACGTGGTGAGTGAACGTAGCAGGATAAGGAGTACACATACAGAACGATCTCAAGTGTGGGCTGCGGAGAGAGGGCTATGTGCTGTAGAGGGGGAGGTGGAAGATTTCGCCCTAGGGTGGGCTGGGGGGCGAGGGCGGATAGTGGGGGGGGAATGATGCTAGCTCTGATGGTACCGAATCCGGAGGTGGTGGAGGCATTGATTCTGGGCCCCTGCCTTTCCCTAAGGGATGCTCCATCTGCGGCACCCCCAGCCCGGCCCTGCACCCCACCCCTTGCTGGGCTGGGCTTAAAGCTCCCAGGTAGCACCACGCCACCAAGGTGGCTTGGGTGGAGATTTAGTCCCTTCTATGATCTACACCAGACCCCTTCCCCTTTCAGCTACTTCAAATACACATACAATTGAAGTCTTGCAAACACAAGTTCAAGACAAAATCCCTAATGTGCACCCACCCCACAATGAATTAATCCTTCTAAAGAAATTCCAGCGTTAGCACTCGGGGGGACTCCTCCGCAAGAGATTAGGGAACGCAGTCACAAAAGGGCAGCTCTTGCCCAGAGCCGCAGTTCAGCAAGTAAAGCCAGAGGGTTCTGATCTTAGTGTAGCCCCTCAGCAGTTATTTCTACTCTCTGGGCCTGTTTCCCATTCAGTAAAATGGGGCCAACATGGGAACGGTCCCGTGCCTCGGCTGGGGAATCCCTTGAGCTAAGGCAAGCGGAAGGGCCGAGCAGAGTGCCGGACACACAGCATGAGCCTCTGACCGCTGTGGACGCGTGACCCGGCTGGGGTGCGGAGCCAGAACCCGCCGCCCCACGGCAATGCCAGGCGGG
>NW_007731053.1:135083-140892 GCF_000696425.1 Galeopterus variegatus | reverse complement strand
CCCTCCCCTTCACCCGGCCCGGGCGTGTGGCCGTGGGCCGGCCGCTTCAGCCAGAGTTTCTCCAGCTTGGAAGTGGAGGGTGCCACAAGTGAGGCCTCCTTCCCAGGGTGCCGCGAGGTTCGCGGTGGGGGAGGTGCGGATTTGGGGGTGAAACTGCCACATAAACTGTAGAGCGCTGGGCAAGCAGGACGGCTGCTGCTGGACGGCAGCCCCGCGGCGGCGAACTGCTGCCTCGCGCTCTGCCAAGACTCACTGCGGGGCCTTCAAGCCCTGCACCGGCAAGGCCGGGCCCGAGCGGGGGGACCGGGACCCGGCTGCTGGAAGACAGGACCAAAGGCCATAGGGACAGTATGCGGGGAGGGAAGGGAGAGCCGGGGTCCAGATGGTGAGAGTGGACACTGAGGATGTTTTCCCCAAGTTAGCCCAGTGCCATCAGAGCTCCCTTTGCATTAAGTCCCCCGTGAGTCTCCTCTTAAGAACAGGATAGCGAGGAGAGGAGGTAAATCATAAAATGACCCCATGCCTCATGTTCTCTCCGTTTTTAAGCGTCTGCAGCGCCGAGGATGCTGTACTGCTCTTCCATGAGCAGGTCACCGAGTCGGTCCACCGCAGCCCTTTCTGAACCTGTGGCTGTCTGGAAGCTCTGCTGTGCTCCTTGCCAAGGTAGATGATCTTGCCTCACCTGGGCTGGACAGGGAGGCAGGCAGAATGAGGTAGGCAGTGGACTGAATATGCCTGAGCTCTGCAGACCCTCTCATCCCCCTACTCCTTCCCCTGCTCTGCATCCTGATGGCACCTTTGCCTAATCTCCTATTCATCCCTTGCAGCCAGGCAGTCATCATGGCCTGCTAAATCTCTAAGCTACACAGTCTGAATAGGCCTTCCTCTCCATTCTCCTGGCCTCCACCAAGGAGTGAGCCCTCATTACCCCACACTGAGATGACTGGCCTCCACTACTTTGACCTTGTCCACCTCCAGCCAGCCTTTCATTGTCACTTCTCTGCCCTCCATCCTACGGGGCCCCCTGCTGTCGTCCACCACCTCCTTCCACAGCCCACCATTCAACCCACTTCCTTCTAGGCAAACCCCCAACTTTGTCACACTCACTTGGGCGTCCCAGAGCAGCTTCTTCCAGCAAACTTCTCTTCATAACTTTTGCTCTCCCAGTCTCTGCCGTGGTGTTTAGCAATTCCATGGGAATAGGCTGCAGTCTGTTTACTGTGCTATATCTCCCCGCATAACCCTGTAAACACCTTGGGGCCTGGTGCTCTGAGTTAGAGTTAATAAACCAACTGAGATTTGGGAGGGATTCAGTAAGGATCACTAAGCTGGACATGGGGATCCTGAGATGACTGAGTCCAAGATCTTGAGACACTGGGATCCTCCTGAGGAAACTGCACAGCTTCCTGGTCATTGTCACAGTTTGGCACACGAACAACACATCATACCTGTGTGGCACATTGAGCTCCACAAGAGGATTTGAATCCTCACCAGGCTTAGTCACGCTGCCCAAAGGTTGAGGGGTCAATGTCTTGCTGCACCCTGGGGGGCCAAGACTCAGTGTGGGAAGTGCTGTATTAAGAATCTACCTGTTGGTGGATAATAAAACACATTTTGTGTAATCAAGTGCAGAGGGTACATGTAGGGATGGTGGGGACAGGGTTTGGAAGGGCTGAAGAGACGATGGATGTCGCCAGAAAAGTAGCAGCTAAACAGGTACGAGAAAGAACCGGGGACAGGATTCGTAGGCAGCCTCTGTTTCCACCAAGAGCAGGGGAGATTTTTGAATGAAATTCCTGTAATGCTGAAATAAACTCCTCATGGGTTTTGAGGCTCATCTTCTGGAGCTGCTTTTTGTTGGAGGGAAAGACAACTCTGGGCTGCCCCAGAGGTGGAGGTGCACAAGCCGCCTTCCTTTTCCAGACCAGGAATCAACTGTCTGCCGTGAGCATGGCTTTGTGCAGCTGATTCTCTGTCCAGACAAAGAACTGGGTCCCTTCTTATGTCTGGTTACAGTAGACCCCATGGCAGGTCTGAAGCTGTGGTGAGAGGGGCTGGATAACAAGAGGAAAGTGCTGTGGCCATGGCATCAGATGGGCCTGGATTTGGATCCTGGCTCTACCACTTCAGGCTGTGCCTGTGTCCTGCTGTATGAAATGGGAGTCATTTAAGAGTCCTACTTTATCAAGTTGTGAGGGTGTGACAAAATGACACCAGGAAGCCCCGTATGGCAGTGCCTGATGGGCAACAAGGCTCAGTGAGTGAGTGCTGGGGTTCGGGGTTCCTCTTCATTGCTCAGGCTGGGGGTGAGCAATAGGTGAGCATAGGACCTTGACATTGCTTCTCCCTGGCAGATGAAAAAGGCTCAGTGAGTGAGTGCTGGGGTTCGGGGTTCCTCTTCATTGCTCAGGCTGGGGGTGAGTAATAGGTGAGCATAGGACCTTGACATTGCTTCTCCCTGGCAGATGAAATGCGTCTTGGTGGCCACCGAGGGTGCGGAGATCCTCTTCTACTGGACAGATGAGGAGTTTGAAGAAAGTCTCCGGCTGAAGTTTAGGCAGTCAGAGAATGAGGAGGAAGAGGTGAGTGTAAGGTCTGTGGTCCCTGCGGGGCTGCACGGGAGGGAACAGCACGAAGCTACCAGAGGGCAAGGAGGCAGAAGAACCTGCCGTCACCCTTCCTGGGCCAGCCTGAGGGATGAGCAGGGCAGTGTCCTGGGAGGTCAGTCTTTTGATGCTCTGAGTGCAATGATCCCCTCACCACCACCACCAGGGCTCACAGGGCTAATGAGGGCAAGAGGTGGTGAATTTTAATCCCACAACAGAGAAACTTGGAGCTATCAGTTTCTTTATCTAAAAAGTTTAGTATAAGGTTGATTCGTTAATTTTTTAACAGCTATATGAAGGTATAATTGACATACCATAAACTGCATGTATTTGGAGTGTACAGTTCAATATGTATGTATACTTATGATTCTATCACATTCAATAAAATGAACATATCCACCTCCCCAAAAGCTTGCAATCCCCCCTTTACCACCCCCACCTCTAGCAACCACTGATGTGAGATCTGATTTCTTTTTTTTTAAAGTTAAAAATATATTTTTTTAATTGAGACATAATTGATTGTACATATCCATGGGGTACAGCGTTGAATATCAATACCTGTATGTAATATGTGATGCTCAAATCAGGATAATTACTATATTCGTCATTATACAATGTATTCATTTTTTGTGGCCCTTTACCAATTTCTCATTAACCCCTCTTCCCCCTCCCTCTTGTCCTCCTCTGGTGGCCTCAGTTCCAGTCTCTTTTGAAAGTTCAAGGAATTATTGTGATTGCTGTATCTTTCTTTCTTTTTTTATTTTTTTAGCTCCCATTGATGAGTGAGGATATGTGCTATTTCTCTTTCTGTGCCTGGCTTATTTCACTCAACGTGATTTTCTCTAAGTTCATCCATGTTGCACGAATGGCAGAATTTCTTTTTTTTTTTTCTTTTTCACCGGTAAGGGGATTGCAACCCCAGCACGGTGTGGTCTGCACCAGGCTCAGCCAGTGAGCGCACTGGCCATCCCTATATAGGATCCGAACCCGCAGCCTTAGCACTACCAGTGCCGCACTCTCCTGAGTGAGCCATGGGGCCAGCCCATCATTATTTTTTATATCAGTACTATTCCATTGTGTATATATATCACATTTTCCTTAACTGTCCTGCTTTCGGTCATGATAGATTAGTTTGTATTTTATAGACTTCCGTATACATGGAGTGATACAGTGTGTACTTGGATTTAGTTTTGTTTTTGTTTTCTGTTTGGCTTCTTTCACTCAGCAGAATAATTTTGCCACTCACCCGTATTGTAGCGTGTATCAACGGTTCACTTCTTTTCATTGCTGCATAGTAGTTAGCATATCAATATGCCACAATTTATTTATCCATTTACTCGTTGATGGACACCTGGGTTGTTTCCAGTTTTTGACTATTACAAATGAAGCAGCCGTGAACATTTACGTACAAGTCTTTGTGCGGACATATGCTTTCATTATTCAGAGACAGATGCCTAGGGTAGAATGGCTGCATCCTTCAGGTGTACGTTTAACTTTTTAAGAAACTGCCAGTCTTTTCCCGAGTGGTTGTATCATTTTACATCCTACCAGTAGTGGATGAGAGTTCCAGTTCCTGCACATCCTTGCTAGCACTTCTAATGGTCAGTCTTTTTAATTGTAGTCTTTCTAATAGATGTCTACTAAAATCTCATTGTGTTTTAATTTTCATTTCTTTAAGGATGAGAGTTCCAGTTCCTGCACATCCTTGCTAGCACTTCTAATGGTCAGTCTTTTTAATTTTAGTCTTTCTAATAGATGTCTACTAAAATCTCATTGTGTTTTAATTTTCATTTCTTTACTCATTAATGATTTTGAACATGTTTTTAATGTGCTTATTTGCCATATCTTTTGCCTATTTTTTATTAGGTTGATTGTTCTTATTCTTACTGAGTTTTGAGAGTTTCTTACATGTTTTGGATTCAAGTCTTTTGTTATTAGATATAAGTTTTGCAAATATTTCCTTCCAGTTTATGGCTTATCTTTGCATTCTCTTAACAGTATTTTGCAAAGAACAAGAAGTCTTTTGATAACTCCAATTTATACATTTTTGCTTTTATGGATCATGCTTTTAGTGTTATATCTAAGAAATCTTTGCACAACCCAAGGTCACAGAGTTTTCCCTGTATTTTCCTCTGGGAGTTTTATAGTTTGGGGTTTTATATTAGGTCTAATAATGTATTTTGAATTTTTGCATATGGTGTTAGGTGTGGATTGAAGTTAATTTTTTTTGGCATATAGACATCCAGTTTAACTCTTTAATATTATAGTTGAGAAATATTTGTCATTTTCACTTACATAATTTACACTCTACATTTTATTTCTTTTACCTTCTTCTATTTTATTTTTTTTTTTGTGGCTGGCCAGTAAGGGGATTCAAATCCTTGACCTTGGTGTTATCAGTCCACTCTATGTTTTAAAGGAGTAATTTCTTTTGAAAATTTTTTCCAGATTAATTTTGAGTTAAAAAAAAATTTTAAGGGGGTGTAGTAGCTAGAATTCTTGCATTTTTGCAGCAGCATAATACACTAGTTGCCTCTCAGTGCTCTTTTTGCTTTAATGGGCCAAATTATCCAACTGACAACTGAGCCCATTCCATGTCAGCAAGTTAATTCATCATCAACATCACAGGTATACTTTTCACAGTCTTTAAGAGAAAACAAGATATCAGAGGTCATAGACATTCAAGTAGTTTTATTTAAGCTAAAGAACAGGTCAATCTGTTAGGCTCTTTTATTTTTTAGCAGTAATATGTGTAATTTTGAAATTAAGAGTGTTTAAGTATTTCAGTTCTAAAACTACTGTTTCAGCTAGATCAATTTAAGAAGCAAACTATTTGACAGCCTTTCTCTTCCTCATTATTAAAAACTTGATAAAGGAACAAACTCCTGATTTTTCAGTTCCTAAATGACTAGCATAAAGGAAAAATTTTTTAAAGTCTTATTTTTATGTACGTAACACTTATTTTTTTCTGATCATATAAATAACATGAGTTAATTGTAGGAAATTTGGAAATACAGAGAAATAGTTTTTAAATAACCTATAATTCTACCACCCAGAGCCATTAGCTTTTTAAAATACTTTCCTTGGGTCTTTATATTTTATATAGTTGGATCATACCACACTTACAGTTTTATTTCCTGGGTTTTTTCTCTCTTGCCATTATATCAAAATCATTCTTTCATTTTGTTAAATATTCTCAAAAA
>NW_007731053.1:98638-134647 GCF_000696425.1 Galeopterus variegatus | reverse complement strand
GAGAAATAGTTTTTAAATAACCTATAATTCTACCACCCAGAGCCATTAGCTTTTTAAAATACTTTCCTTGGGTCTTTATATTTTATATAGTTGGATCATACCACACTTACAGTTTTATTTCCTGGATTTTTTCTCTCTTGCCATTATATCAAAATCATTCTTTCATTTTGTTAAATATTCTCAAAAACATAATTCTTAAAGGAAGCATTATATTCCAGTATATGAATAAATGTATTGTCATTTATCTAACCATTTTCATAACACTGGTCATGTATATTGCTTCTAGTTTGCAATCATTATTGCTGTAGGGAACGTTGATGCTTGGTTTATCCCATATATGATTATTTTCTTAGGATAAATTCCTAAAAATAGAAATATCAAGTCAAAAGCCATTTAAAGACATTGTACCACTGTATAATTCCACCAAGATATGAGAATGACCCTTTGCACTTTACATACACCAAATATTTCATCTCCTCCCACCAAAAGAAAAATTCTTGCTATACTTGCAGGAAACACTACTTTTAAAATGAGTTGCTGTATGCAATCTAGATTTTTAAAAGACTTTTTCATTAATATAATTTGTTCATAACCATTCAAGAAAATCATGGTATGTGAATAATTCAACAAACATTTGTTCTTGCCTATATGGGGGCATATTCATTCAACAAGTATTAATTGATAACCTACTATGCGCCAGCCTCTGTGGATAAAGCAGTGAACATAGCAACATATCCCTGCTCTCATGGAACTTGGAGTCTAAAGAGAGAAGATGTACTGCAAACCAGATGGCAAATAAACACCACGAGTTCAGGTAGTGATAAATGGTCTGAAGAAGTTAAACAGGTGTGGGGCGGGGAGTGGGGGCAGGGTAGCCCAAGGGTGGTGAGGAAAGGAGCCATCTCTGAGTGGGGACCAGAGTGATGAGAAGGAACCGCTGTGCAGGCTTGACTGGCAGACACTGCAGCAGCTGGGCGCAGACCTTGGTTCCTGAGTGCTGAGAATGTTGGCAGGAAAATATGCTCTGTGCTCCTGTGTCCCACTGATATTTTAAATGCTGCACATTACCACTGGCCAGTTGCCTATTTTTCTTTTCAAGGCAAGGTCTTACCCATCTCCGTGTAGATTTCACAAGCTCCGAGTTAGGACTGTGCACTCCCCATATTTCATCCAACTCTCCTGAAATCAGCCTGGGGAAGGTCAGCTGTTTTCCACCTTTCTTTTCATTCCGGGGTGGGAAATTTGAATTGTAACCGTTCCACTGGCATTATCCCATTTTTATTCACAGATTTTCAACAAATTTGTCCAGTTCCTTTTTGGTTTTGTTTATTCTGTTTCTTCTTTTGGAGGCCAGTGAGAATGGGTGGAGGAAGAGCTTATCTAAGTAATGCATACTTGTTGCAGAAAATGGGGAAAGTACAGAGACAAAAAGTAGAGAGAAAAGATCACTTGTAATCTCTATATTCAGAAATAATAACTCTTAACAATGTTGACTTTCTTAATATTTTTTCAGTACTTTGTTTTTTCTATGCCTTTTTAAATATAGAGCATTCACATCTTTTTTTAAATAATATAACAGTGTATCAGAGGAATTCGCCATGTCACTGAAACACTTAACATTTTAAGTAGCTATAGACTCTTCCATCGTTTAGATGTACTGTTATTTATTTAACTGTTTCTCTGATATTGAGCATTTGCACTTTTCCTCTCTTGTTTGCAGTTGTAAAATGTGCTATAGTGAACATCTTTGTTCATTTATCTTTGTCCCCATCGCCAATCATTTTCCTTAGAATAATTCCCCAAAGTAGTCCATGCCAACCAATGGTACATGTAGCAAAAGTCCTTTGAGTTGGCCAGTTCTCGATTGAGTTGTGGAAATGTGGCCTGCTTCCTTGCCGGTTCCTTCTAGATTGAGAGCCTGAATAGCACAGTTAGTTTGCTGACCCTTCCCAGCCCCCTAACCACTGCCCCATGTGTTGGAAGCAGTCTCTTTGTCCCCCTCCCTAGCAGGACAGTGATGCCCTCCCAGGCAGGCCTACCAACGTGGAGCCCCTTGATGTCAAGGCCTGGGTCCTGTCCGTCCCTTTGTCCCTGGTGTCCAGCCCACTCTAAGTGGCGTTGCTTTACCCTCTGCAGCTCCCTGCCCTGGAGGACCAGCTCAGCACTCTCCTGGCTCCAGTCATCATCTCCTCCATGACGATGCTGGAGAAGCTCTCAGACACATACACCTGCTTCTCAGCGGAGAATGGCAGCAGCCTGTATGTCCTTCACCTGGTGAGTGTATAGCCCTGGGGCCCACGTTCCTCTTCCCTCAGCTCCATGGAGAGTCTGCTGCCTCTCCCTTACCTTGAACTTTAGACTCCTTTAGAAGGCAGAAACTGCATCTTGTCAAGGTGCCCTGGGACCTGAGCCTCCCCTCACTTGTCCGAAGAGATCAAGGCAGATGAAAGGAGTCCCACAGGGGTGGCTGACCTTGGCCCGGCTGTGCCCACAGTTTGGAGAATGCCTGTTCATCGCCATCAATGGAGACCAAACAGAGAGCGAGGGGGACCTTCGGCGGAAGCTGTGCGTGCTCAAGTACCTGTTCGAGGTGCACTTCGGGCTGGTTACTGTGGACAGCCAGCTCATCCGAAAGGAGTGAGTCCTCAAAGCTGGCCCCTCCATGCCCTGTGCTAAGTACCCTTGCTGGGCTGGGCAGCCCCCACGAAGCTGCCATTCCACACTCTGCCCCTGGCTGGGTCCCTGAGTCAGAGAAGCAAAGCTCAAGGGAACCTAGAAGACCACATGGCCTGACCGTCTCATTTTACATATGGAGAAGCTGAGGGCCAGAACTTAAATAACCTTCCCGAGGCCATCCAGCTGGTTAGTGTAGTATCCAGCCTAGAAACCTGAGCTCAGGACAGTCAGTCCAGTTCTCTTCCCATTCCAATATCAGTCATCTGTCATTACAGACCTGGTCTGAGCTGATCCTCTCTTTCTTCCTAAAGAAGCTGTAGACTCTGCCTCCAGACAGATGCCTGCCCATGCACACACACAGTCTCATGAATATTTTCTGAGGGGTCAAACCCCCAAACCCATCTCTGGGCCCATAGTAAAGAATTTAGCAAAAGAGAGTATGGTTCAGGGTATACACTGAAGTGAGAAGGATCCCAGAAAAGGAGCTCAGTTGAAATGTGGACTCAGAAGAGAGAGGTTCCTGGTGGGATCACCCCCTGATTCTCCAAGATGAATTGGGAAGTTGCAGAGTTGGAAACTCTGGGTCTTTTCACTTTTGCAGCAATGCGAGCAATACCCATATTGAGGCACTTATCAAATGAACAAATATCATTTTGTGAGTCATTTTGGTTTCGGTGGCAAATGCTGCAGGCAGCGGATGCCTGTTAAGGGACTCGTCAGCATTTGAGATGCCACACCCCTGTGTACAACCCTGATGGCAAACCAGAGTTTTCTGTTTTCAGTGACCTTGGGGGCATGGAGAGGTACAGAAAGCTCAGGCACCCTCCTGGCTCTCTCTAGCTGGCTTTATGTGATATGTCTGTGTGTGAAAGAGGCTGAGGAGTGATGCGATGTGCTCAGGCGCCTGACTCCTGGCTCTGGGCCCATCCCACCACACTCCGCAGCTGGGGCCCAGCCTGAAACATGGCCTCTTCTGTTCTTTGTGGGCTCTCCCAGTTTTATTTGGTCATGTCACTTATGAGTTCACCCAGCTCTGACTCTGATCTGGGACTGATCCTTCTGTTTGATGGGGATGAGCGGCTTTGTCATGGTCTCTCCTGTTCTCTCTGGCTCTGCCCCCAGGCTGCGGCCCCCGGATCTGGAACGGCGTGTCCAGGTGTGGGAGCACTTCCAGAGCCTGCTGTGGACTTACAGCCATCTGCGGGAACAGGAGCAGTGTTTCGCTGTGGAGGTGACTACTGGGTGCAGGAGTCCTCAGGCCAAGGAGGTGGCAGGTCAGAGGGGGCATCCAGCTTTAAGACCATATTTTGACCTTAATGAGTAGGGGAACAGGCAGGCCCTGTAGGTGAGTCACTGCCTGGCTCACCCCAGCCTCCTCTCAGGCCTCTTGTCCTAAGCACTGGTCACATGACACTTCCTTCAGTTTCAAGAATACTCTGTTTAGCTCTGTCCAATGTGGATGTCAGTCACTACACGTGGCTCTTAAACACTTAGAAGGTAGCTAGTTCAAATTGAGTTAAGCTATACATATAAAATACACTAGATTTTGATAACTTAGTACAAAAAAATAGTATTTTAGACATATTGGGTAAAATAAAGTACATTGTTAAAATTAATGTCACCTCTTCCTTTCCTGTGGTTACTAGAAAACTCTAACTCGCGCCCTGGCCTGGCCGTGTGCTGCAGCTGCGCGACACTGCTCCGCGCTCTCCCACCTCAGCCTGTGCCAGTGCTGTTTCCTTGGCTCGCTCTGTTCTTCCTCTACCTCTTCCTTTCCTGTGGTTACTAGAAAACTCTAACTCGCGCCCTGGCCTGGCCGTGTGCTACAGCTGCGCGACACTGCTCCGCGCTCTCCCGCCTCAGCCTGTGCCAGTGCTGTTTCCTTGGCTCGCTCTGTTCTTCCTCTCCCTTTCTCTGGCAGCCCTCCTAGTTCTTTAGATAACAGTTTAAAGGTCACCACCTCGGGTCCCCTCCCAGGTGGGTCTGTGCTCTTTTTCTGTGGTTCGGTTCTGTGTGTGTCCTGCTCGACGCTTCCTGCAGCTGGCACGTACTCTTGACTGTTCCCTCCTTACTTTGTCAGCCTCATCCACTAGCATCAGTGACCCAGACCCTAAGTCTCAGGAAGGTGGGACCATGCCAGTCGTAGTCTCCCTGCTCCCAAGTGTGGACTGAGCAGATGCACCCCCCAGCCCAGGGTCTGGAGCCAGGGAGCAGGGTTGGTGATGTGGCTTCCTCTCCCTGCTCATGTGACCAGGCTGTGGAGCGCCTGATTCACCCCCAGCTCTGTGAGCTGTGCATAGAGATACTGGAGCGCCATGTCATCCAGGCTGTCAACTCCAGCCCCGAGCGGGGCGGCGAGGAGGCCCTGCATGCTTTCCTGCTCGTGCACTCCAAGCTGCTGGCCTTCTACTCCAGGTGAGCCCCAGCTCAGTCCGCACGTGGCCTTTGCCCCTTCTTACATGGCCCTCGCCCCTTCTTATGTCCTCTTCCTGAGAAGCACCGCTTCCTGGGCCAAGGAAACCTTCAAGACCCGTCTCTTCCATGAAGACTTTCCAGATTCTTCAGTTCCTCAGACCCTCTCAGTGCACTCATTTCTCTAAAGTATTTCTTCCTGGAACCATGTCCTAGAGTCTGGATTTAGAAGAACTTTCTTTTGTGCTGTTATTGGTCTCTGGTGCTTTCCTGTTGGTAAATTTTTTTTTTTTTTACACAACTAAGTTTTACTTTAAAAATTGATGAGTTAACTAATTTTATTTATACTTTGCCTGTCTCCAGAAAGGATTAAATTAGCTGGCACATTTGTAGACTCCTTGAGGGCGGGGGCCAGGCTACAGACTCCCTGAACCTGCCAGGCTCATGTTTACAGGCTGCCCGTTTCCTGTCTCTGCAGCCACAGTGCGAGCTCTCTGCGCCCTGCCGACCTCCTCGCACTTATTCTCCTGGTTCAGAACCTCTACCCCAGCCGGGCCAGGCTACAGACTCCCTGAACCTGCCAGGCTCATGTTTACAGGCTGCCCGTTTCCTGTTTCTGCAGCCACAGTGCGAGCTCTCTGCGCCCTGCCGACCTCCTCGCACTTATTCTCCTGGTTCAGAACCTCTACCCCAGCCAGAGCACAGCGGAAGATGATGATGCCCAGGTTGGTGGCAGCTCCCTGGGCAGTGGGAGGCTGTCAGGGAAATGGCTCAGAAAACCAGCCTGGAGAGTGGGGGTCAGGCTTCCTGGGGAGGCCGTGGTCCCCAAGTCACAGTTCTAGTCATGTGGTTGGTATGACTTTTTTCCTGCTGCTTTCAGATATAAGGGGAATTCTGGAATGCAGGTGGTCTAGTGGGTTAAAAGTGCAGATTTTTGGAGTCGGTCGTGGTTTGAAACCCAGCTTTAGTGCTTAGCTGTGTGAGCTGAGCAAGGACTTGCCTCCCTGAGCCTTGATTCCCTTATCTGTGCAGTGGGGATAATGATGGCATCTGCCTCTCAGGGTTGTTATGAGGCACAGAAGAGACAAAGCACATTGAGCCCAGCAGTGCCTAGGGCATGGTGAACACTCGGTGAGTGTTAGCAACACCATTGACCTTGTCGTCAGCAGCAGTGGTAGCGGTAGCTCTCAGGGCTTCTCTGTGAAGTGCGGAGAGACAGAGGACGGATGGGAAGCAGGCAGGTCAGGCATGCACTAACCCGTGTGTCCCCTGCCCTATCACAGCCTTCCCCACCGAGGCCCCAGAGAAGCCAGAACATCCCTGTGAAGCAGGCCTGGAGCCCTCATCCCACAAGCCCAGCCGGGGGGAGTTCTGCAGAGACGGTGTGTGCTGTGCGCTGCGTGGAGGACAAAGGGGAGGGTCTGCCTCAGCCATGTGGCCAGGCCTTTCCCACCTTTCCTGCCTCTCCCAGGAGAGCAGGGCCAGGCTGAGCCAGCTGGGACAGCCTCTCCTGGCCCTCAGCTGAACCGCCCTCTTCTCCCTCCCAGGAGACAGACAGCTTCTCCCTCCCTGAGGAATACTTCACACCAGCTCCTTCTCCTGGCGAGCAGAGCTCAGGTGAGGCCTGGGGAGGAGGCGGCAGTGGCAGCATGGGGCAGTGCCAGTCAACAGCTCCTGGGAATGTCTTAGGATTCAGCGGATCCCACACCTTATAAGGGTCCAAGCACAGATACCCACATTCCTAGCACATGGGATTCTGTCTGCAGCTCCCCCGTCTTCCCTACCAGTGCCAGCAGGATTCAAGGACTGTTGAGACCACATAGATGATCCCTAGAGCTTTTTATGACAAGTGGATTTCATTTAAAAATTTATCTATGTGTATTCTCAGCTTTATCTTTCTTTTCTGTAATTAATAATGGAGTAAAATTAAGTAATAATCATTTGATTTTAAGTACATTTTAAAATATAAATATTCCATCTCTATTGTTTATGCCTTATCTGTTTTTCCAAAGTATATGGGTAAACAATAAAAAAACTGTAAATATTCGAAATGTTGACAACAACAAAAAAATAGACAACAGTGCTTAGAAGTAGATAAACCAAAATCCAGGCTGTTGTATGTCACTACAAATGAGCATTACATTTATCTCTGAAGTTCTTAGGGGAAAAAAAAGGAAGGAAAGCAAGCCAGGGTTTCAGGAGGAGAAACTTCTTTGGGAACTAAGTGTGGAAAGGAACTTCCGGTGTGGCTTCCTTAAACCACGGTGTGGCTCCCAGCCCCAGCTGCACATTAGAATCACTGGCCAGCTTCAGCCAGTCCAGTTCAGGCCCAATAGATGGGCCTGGGGCCCAGGTGTGAAAATTGCTCCAGGTGAATTCAGTGTGCCTCTGGTAGTAGTGGTTACTGCTATGTACAAGCTTAGGTTAAACAGTGGTTCTCACCCAGCTGCAATTGGACTCATCTGGAGATCTTTAAAAACTACTGAAGCTAGGCCTGTTCCCAGAGATTCTGACTTAATTGGTCTGAGCTGTGGCCTGGGCTTCAGGATTTTTAAAAGGTCCCCAAATGACTTCCATGTGCAGCAAAGGTTGAAAACCATTAGGTTAGATGTTCTTAACTTTAGGACCTGGAACCTGCTTCAAGGAGCCTGGGACCCCCTGAGGTTTTGTGCCAATTCATATATGCTTATACATTTTTCTGGGGTGAGGGTCCATAGCTCTGAGCTCTCCATGAGCCCAAGATACATTGATCACTACTCTTGGGTGATCTTTGAGGTTCCTTCTTACCACTCCCTTCCCTCATTCATCACGATCCTCCTCCTGGCCCCTCTGTCTTGGTAGTTTTTTTATGCCTCAGAGCTGTAAGTAATGCTGTTTTGCTGCACACAGAACTCACGACTTACAAATGGACTGAGTTCCTGTCATCCATTTTAAAATCAGGTGTTTGAAAAGTAGGAACACACTTTCCCTAGAGAAACATGATTATAAATAAGGGTTATTTGGAATGAAATATGAGGTAACAGTATTATTACAAGCACGTAATATTTCATATATACGGTGGGCTCAGTAGGTTTTTGTGAGCAATACAGTACTAGGAAGGAAACCTAACTCAGTTCCCAGCACATAGTAGGTAAAAGTTTGCTGGCTGACTGAACGAATGGACAAGTGGAGATGGTGTGGCTGACTCCTGGGGCAGACGGCCTGAAGGAAGAGAAGGCAAACACTAGGAGGAGATAAGGGGTCAAGGGCAGCGTGCAGAGGAAAATGCATTCCCCCCGACCCCCAGTAACCAGGTGCAGGTGCATCCTCAGGAGCTCAACTCCCAGCAGCTGTCTCTGAGAAGCTTCTCTCCCCCCGGCTGCTTTAGCCCTGGTACTGCGGAGTTCACCTTGCATTTGCCAGCTGGGAGAGGATGAGCAGGGGAAGAGCCGCTCCAGCTGTACTAGATGGCCCTTGCCCCACCTGGTGCTGCATGCTGAGCTACCAACAGGGCAGGGCCACCTATGTCTCACCCCCCTTCTGACATTCTGTTGGGCCATTATTTACATTCTCACAGTACTTATGTTGTTATGTTATTACCTGCGGCCTACAGGTAGCATCATCTGGCTGGAGGGGGGCACTCCACCCACTGACGCTCCTCAGGTGAGTTTCTCTGGGCCTGCTTGGTGACTAGCTGATCTGAGATGTTGTGATGAGTACTGGGGACTCTGAGGGTTTCGCCTCCAGGGTGACTCCCCACCAGCACCACCCTTCCTCCTGCCCACCTCAGGGCTGGACAGTGGAGGGGTCTATCCCTGTGGCCAGGGCCCAGGGAAGGGGATAGCAGGGGGAGGGGTGATGGGTGACCTTCCCCCTCCCCCTTCCCCAGGGCTGGGCCTCAACTCCTGATTAGTCCTCACCTTCCCCGCTGTTCTTGGGAATGAATATCCTACTGAAATTTTGATTTTTTTAAAAAACAAGATTGTAAATATGTTTATGGTAGAAAAATTTGGAAATACAAAAGTATGGAAAAGAGAATAAAAGTTACTCTCAATCCCATCCTCAAAGTGAGTTTAACAAAGTATTTCCTTCTAGTCTTTTTTTCTGTGATTATATACACACGTCCACACACTACATATGTCTGTACACACATTTTTTAATCATATTTAGATCCTAATGTATTTTATTATTCTTTTTCATGTGAGCATTTTTCCATTCACTAAGCACTCCTCAGTAGTGTGGTTTTCAGCAATCGTTCAGGTTCCCCACATGTATATGTTATTTATTTAGCAAATTCTTAGAGCGATCAGTACATTGTTTCCAGTTTTTTGCTATTATATATAACACTGAAGTGACCTTAGAAGTTTTTCTGGCATCTCTAATGATTTCCTTAATTCTCTAATTTTTCCCACCAAAGGCTTTCTTACATCTCATGTTGTATGCCTCAGCCTCCCCAAATTGAGCAGCTGTCAGGATGTTCTGAGAGTGACCGAAATGACAGAATGTATTTAACTTTAAATGCCTTCATTTAATTGAAAGCATGGGGAAGGAGCCTCTTCTCTCCCATCCATTAGTGTCTATTTTCCTGCCTTTTTTGGCCCCTTTTCTACCACCCACTCCAGCTCCTATCCCCTTTTCTACCACCCTGCTGGGTATCCAGTCCCGACTGCAGGCAGAAAGTCTGGAGGAGAAACTGAGAGAGAGAGAGTGAGAGCGAGAAACCACGAGAGCAGCAGAACTGGAGCTGCCAGGGCAGCCTCAGCAGACTGCAGGGGTTTAAGAACTGGGATCTCTGGGAGGTAGACATTGTTATTCCTCATGGTTCACAGGTAGGACAGCGAAGGGACAGCCAGGGCTGGACCAGATGTGGGGAGGCTGACGGCTCTCCCTTCCCTACCCACTTCTCACGCAGCTCATCTCCCTCCATAGATAGCTGAGGACACCCTGCAAACGCTGATTCCTCATTCCCCAGAGCCTTCCAGCCCCAGAAGGATCTTTCTGGACACCAACATAAAGGACAGCCACTGCCCCATGGCACCACACACCATGTACTGCCTCCCCCTGTGGCCGGGTATCAACATGGTGCTCCTGACCAAGGTGCGGGAGCCCTCACCCTGCCCCGGCAATGCTCAGGGCCTAGGCAGCTTCACCACTGGCCACCCTTTGCTCCTCCCCTCAGGTCCCCAGCACCCCCCTGGCCCTGGTCCTGTTCCAGCTGCTGGAGGGATTTTCCGTGTTGGAGAAGAAACTGAAGGAGGGGCAGGAGGCCGGGAGCTCCCTGCGGTCCCAGCCCTTTGTGGCAGACCTGCGCCAGAGGATGGACAAGTTCGTCAAGAACCGAGCGGGGCAGGAGATTCAGGTGAGGGCCACATCCCAATGCAGCTACCCTTGGAGGACAAGAGGAGTCTGTCCACCCCACGTGAGAAGCCAGTGGTTCTGGGTCCCTGTCCCTGCTCTGCCACAGATCTATGATCCTTGGTTTCCTGTTATGGAATGATAACAAAGACTTAACAGCTGCTCTTTAAGTTTTCAGAACTTCTCTATGTGAGTTAGGCAGCACACAAATTATAATTCCCATTTTTAGATGAGGAAACAGGCCACCCGCAGCAGCTGCTGCTCCTCGGCATCCAGCCCCACCCAGCTGTGCCGGCCTTGGGGGCTCCCCTTGTCCAGTCATTCTGATGGCTTCCATGCACAAGTTGTGCCCATCTCAGCAGTGAACCCCATGCTCAGACCTGGAGACTGCTCTTTAACTCAGCACCTGCCCAGTGAATCAGACATGGTGTAGGTGGTGTGCCGAGTGCTCGTGGGGCTGCTGGAGATGCCAGCTTTGTGGGGCAAGGGCAGACTTGCCTGGAGGCCTAGGGCCCTCAGCCCAACATGGGAAGGGTCTCCCTGGATCTCCCTGCGGGAATACAGTCTCCAAGCTGCCTGTCCTCCTCACAGAGTACCTGGCTGGAGTTCAAGTCCAAGGCCTTCTCCAGAAGTGAGCCGGGATCGTCCTGGGAGTAAGTGGTGGGCCCTGAGGACAAGGGGTGAGTCATTTGGAGAGGGGCTGTTTCTCAGACTGCGTTTCCCTAGGCCAAGAAGGAGAGGGTGCTCAGGAAGGAGCTTATGAGTAAAAGAGGGCCTGGGGAAGCCTGAATTCAGCCCGCCAGAGGCGGGAGGGAGGCTGGGAAGGGGAGGCCACAGTGGAGGGGCAGGGCTGTGAGGTCCCAACACTGGGCTCGAGCCACAGCTAGTGCTGACTCGGGTACCACCTTGGCAGGTCACTTCTCATTTATCAGCGAAATGATTTCAAGCAGGGAGATTTCATCCCATGTCCGTGGAGCAGCACATGGGGAGAAACTGGGGGGCTGCTTCCCGGCTCAGTGAGTGGCCTTGTGCTTGATCAGTATGGCCCACACAGGACAAGGCACCCCCCACCCCAGGTCCTGCTGTCCTGGTGCAGGAGCAGGGGTGGCCACACAGGTGAGGCGCACCCCCAGGTCCCTTCCCGCTGTGATGCTCTCACCTCTGGGTCCCCAGGCTGCTCCAGGCATGTGGGAAGGTGAAGCGGCAGCTCTGTGCCATCTACCGTCTCAGCTTCCTGACCACTGTGCCAGGCCAGGGAGGCGCACACCTGCCCCAGCACCTGCAGGACCATGTCCAGAAGCTCATGCAGTAAGTGCGTATGTCCCCCTCAATAGCCAGAGCAGGAGCATGGGGCTCGCTCCTCACAGCAGCCCCTGCTTCTCTTTCAGGGAAAAGCTCAGGGACTGGAAGGACTTTCTGTTGGTGAAAAGCCGAAGGAACATCACCATGGTGTCATATCCTGACGCCGAAGCCAGGAGAGTTTGTCGTGTGTGCGTGTACATGCGTGTGCGTGTGTCCTTCCCTGCTCACCGGAAGGACTGCAGGCTCTGGGGAGGGAGAATACGTATCCCACCACCTCATATTCTTCTCTCTGAGGAAAATAACAGGAGACAATGTCCCATGTACCTCGTCTGTGGGAACGCTGCATGCTGAAATTTCAGAAGTTTCCGCTGTCCCAAAATTCATTCATAAGGGCCTTAAAGATCCTTTGTGTCAGTGTTACTCAGCTGGCAGAATGGTAATAGGTATTCCACGAGGGTGGGCACAGGACTGCCTGTGGACTGGCTGGTGTGAGGGCCATGCCTGCCTCCTCAGATCCTGCCAGTGCACGGTGGCGTGTGAAGGCTCTGAGCAGGCCTGCCGTGAGTGTTTATCCCTGTTTAAGAGACCATTTTCAAGACGTATTTGACCCTTTTATTATGGGCCACTAGTTTTATTGAATTCTGATTTCACATGGGACTTTATATAAAGCAGCTTTTCCTGGATTAAAATGTCTGATGCATCAGGCCTCAGTCTCCTGAGACTTTGGACTTCAGTGGACAGCTTAAAGGAATGCCACAGGGCTTCTTGAGCCGGCAGCCACTGCCCTCTCAGGGGTGTCTCTTCCCACCCTTGAGGCAAAGAGTAGAGATGAGCAAGATCACGGGGAGGTGCGTGGCTTGGGCGGCCAGCCGGGCTCAGTCGTTGGTTGTGTGGCTCCACTCACGCTCCAGCCTGGTCGTGCATGTACCTCCCAAGCTGCTCCTCCCAAAAATCATCAACTGTGAGCATCCCATGTCCTTGCAGGGCCCAGAAGTGCCCATGTTAGATGTGTAAGTGTCAACAAGGATCTTAGAACTTCTCAAGGCTTGGGAGCTGAGAGTGCCAGGGAGAGAGTTCTAGGGAAGCAGGGACAGTGGGCTTGGCTGAAATGGAAGCTGGGGACAAGGACAGGAAACACCTCCCCCCACCCCCACGCCAGTTCTTGGCTTTACAACACCTTAACTCAGACTCTCACCTACCTGGAAGACTTCCCAGGCTTGGTGCACTTCATCTATGTGGACCGCACAACTGGGCAGATGGTGGCCCCTTCCCTCAGCAGCAGTGAAAAGACATCATCGGAGTTGGGCAAGGGGCCCCTGGCTGCCTTTGTCAAAACCAAGGTAACCAACCACTCCCCTGTCCCTGGCACTCTTCACTGCCCATTGGATGGGACATGCTGAGGCCTGAACATGGCCCGGGAAGAAGGAGCCCCTCCGTGCTCTGGGCTCCCGGGAGGCTCTGGTCACCCCCACCCTAACCCTCACTGCACTCTGTCAGCATCTGCATGCTCTGTAAGAACAGAGGCATGTCGTCTTGACCTGCAGGCCCGGTACCCAGGGTGAGCAGGCCTCTGGAGGTTGGGTGGCACTTCCTGGGTGTTCTCACACACCTGGGGTTAGCAACGTGCTCTGGGCAGCCAGGCAGGGGAAGACATGACCAGTGCCTGGCAAAAATAAATGCTCAACAAGTCTTTGTCAAGTTAACTAAAATGGACAGAAGAACTGCACGGGGGATTAGTTTGGGCATCAGAATTTAAAACTAGGTGTTTCCTACTAAGGAAGCATTCTCTGGGAGTTCTTTCATTCTCCTAATTTAACTGACTCTTCGTGGCAGACTCACATTTTTGGTGGGAAGGAGAGATCTCTACCACATTCTGAAAAAGCAGTATATATAGATATATGTGTATGTGTGTGTATGTTTGGTCCAAATAAAGTCTGTCCTAATGGTTCAAACAAGATGGGCAGCAAGGCTTTTGTGGGAAGTGCAGCTCTGCCTCTTTCTAGTTGTGTGGCCTTGGGCGTTACTTAGTCTGTTCCAGTTTCCTCATATGTAAAAGAGGTAACAACACTATATTTACATTGTAGAATTATTATAAAGCTTACATGAGATGATGCATGTAAAATATTTAGCACAGCATGTGGCACAAAATACAGATGCAATTCGTGGAGAATTTACTGGTATCATCAGCAACAACAACTTCATCTTCATCTCCCTTTCTGGAGATAGTGGGGTCATCTTGGGACGTTTTTTCCCATCGTGTTTCTGTGCAGTTTGTTGCGGTCGAGATCCCTCTGTATATGCAGTTGTGTTCACCACATTTGCATTCCACATTGTATCAGATGCATTTCCTCATGCCATTAATTCTTTATAAACATGATTTTGAGCAGATCCATATCAGTCCATCATGTGAATGTAACATAATTTACTTTACCATTTCCCTGATGTTTGAACAATTAAATTGTTCCAGGCTTTCGCTGTTATGAATAATTGTGCTGTATACACCTTTCGTGTGCACATCTGTGTCCTCATCTCTGATTATTTAATCCTCAGTGTGGAGTCCCAGAAATGGAGTTACTTGGTCAGCTGGGAGGAATGCTTGTAAGGTTATTGATGCATGTTGTCAAACTGCTTTCCTGAAAACTATAGCCAGTCCATGTAATTGTATGCAGATTTAATTAGCTATTACATCGCGATTGTTTTGGAGTGCAGCATGCCTCCCTTCCACTAAGGCTTTCAGTGAGAGTGCTCATCGGCCTTTTCCCAGCCCAGGAGGTGGGCAGAGCTGGCTGTCCCTGCTGCCTTCCCTCAGCTAGTTCACAAGCCTGGTGACAGTCCCTGCATTAGGCAGAAAAACATCCCTGAGGGTCCTGTGTTTGTGTCCAACCCTTTGGTGAGCCCTGGTTTGGATTTCACCCCGCAGAGGACGCGCCTGGATCAGGGTGTGCTGCACATTCAGATTCACCCTCCAGCACCTTCCTGGTATGGAGCAGGTGACCCTAGACAGAGGAGGTGTTTCCAGGTTGCCACACCTTGATCTCCTATTGTGTTAATTAACAATGTCCCTGGCTATTTTCTGACCTCAATGATCAGTTTAGTAATTTATGGCTTATGTATAAAAAAGTTATATAAAGTGTTTTTACTTGTATTTTATCCCCACTATAATTGGAAGGGTAGTTCCTCCGTAGGTCTATCCAGTAATGATCTATTACTGAGCTCCTGCTCTGAGCCAAGGTCCCGGGCACTAATGAGAGGCTCCTGGCCCTCAAAGAGCCCCTCAGCGGAGCGCTTTTCTTCCTTCCAAGTGACGGCTGCACTCTCCTCCTTTCCCAGGTCTGGTCTCTGATCCGGCGGGCACGCAGATACCTGCAGAAGGGCTACACCACGCTGCTGTTCCAGGAGGGAGACTTCTACTGCTCCTACTTCCTGTGGTTCGAGAATGACATGGTGGGCAAGGCCGGGTCTCTGGGGCAGGATGGTCCTGATCTGACTTCCTTTCTTCTGAACTGTGTTCAGTCTCTGTCTTCACCTCTTCTTGCCCTGGGTGGACGGACAGGTGAGTGCTGCGGTTGGGACCCAGCATTCAGAGGCCGCATATTCACGTGGGCATTCAGCTTTGCTCTGTGGTCCTCCACACATCCATGTGACAAGTTCGTGCCCACTGTTCCCATGGTGCTCAGGCCGCACATTCTCCAGCAGGGCCTCAGCATCATCAGCTCCACCTGCAGAGCATGGCACTGTTGTTCCCGTGGTGTAGGTGGGTGAGCCGGAGTCCAGAGCAGTTACTCAGCCTGCCCACGGTGACGCTGGCAGGATGGCTCAGGGCCCTCGCCCCTGGGCCTGGTCATCTTTCTCTAGAACTCACTGCACTGCAGTGTAGGTGCTGGCTGTGGGACCTGTCCATCTGCGGTCTCTCTCCCCCTTTCTCTCCTCCTTCCCCTCTCCTTTGCTTTCCTTCTGTTCCTCTTTTTGTTTTCTGCTCACTTGTCACCTTTGGTCATTATTCCAGCTCTCTAAGGATCGTTCCTTCTACCCCTCACAGCCCCTGTCTCTGGGTCCCCGTACTCCTGTCCCCTTCCTTGCCCTTTCTGCTCATGTAGTGCAGTGTGGTTACTGGGGCCTTCCGCCACCATTCTCTCATTCCACTCTCACAGCCCCATGCAGCAGTTGGGCAGATGGAGACACCGATGCTCAGGACAGCAGCCATCGTGGCCAGGGCCGCAGAGGTTATAAGCAGTGAAGCCAGAACCCAGGCTCAGCTCTCCTGACCTGCAGGCTCCCACCTGTCCTCTGTGCCCTCAGAAGTGCTAGCAAGTTCCTTTGCCCTCTACCTTAGTTTCTAGGGAGAGATGAGTCTGTATGCTTGGGAGGCCCCGTGGGGTAATAGGATGAAGTAGAGCTGTGGTGGGGAGACCCAGGTTTGAGTGCTGCCTGCTCCACCCAGCCTGTGCGGAACCACCCCCTCACCTGCAGGGCGGCTGCACAGGTGGGCATCAGGTGAGAGCGTCTTCAGGAGTGCCATGATCGTGCCCCACAGCGCTGAATCCCTTTCCCCACCTTCTTCTACTCTGGGAATCCCCATTTCTTCCACAGCAGATACTTGGGCCTCTTGATCATGCCTTGCTCTTCACAGCCCTGTGTGAAACCCCCACCCCTACCCACGCCGCCTCCTGGTGGGCCCCACCCCACATGTGCCCATCACTGGTCCAGCCTCTTATTGTTGGTGACAAGAGCTACTGTGAGCACCATCCCTGAAGTTCACCAGGCGGCCTCTTGATCATGCCTTGCTCTTCACAGCCCTGTGTGAAACCCCCACCCCTACCCACGCCACCTCCTGGTGGGCCCCACCCCACATGTGCCCATCACTGGTCCAGCCTCTTATTGTTGGTGACAAGAGCTACTGTGTGCACCATCCCTGAAGTTCACCAGGTGTCCAGCCTCTTATTGTTGGTGACAAGAGCTACTGTGAGCACCATCCCTGAAGTTCACCAGGCGCCCGCTGTTGTTCCCCCACACAGATGAGAAAGCACCGAGCACACAGCAGCAGGGCCACGCCAGGATGCAAACCCAGACTCCAGACCACCTTCTTCCCCACACCTGTGGCCTCCCCATCCTTAAGACCCTTTTCTTCCTTCCTCAGGGCTACAAACTCCAGATCATCGAGGTGCCCATCCTCTCCGATGACTCGGTCCCCATCGGCGTGCTGGGAGGAGACTACTACAGGTGCCGCCGCCTCAGGGCTGCTGGGAACAGTCGGGGCACCACGTGTGGGCAGCGGGTACCAGCTCCCCACAGGGGGAAGCTCCTCCTCCAGGGGTGCCCCACCCCAGGAAGTGAGGATGCCGCCCTGGGAGCTCTTCTCAGGCTGCCCAGCGCCCAGTGGGGGAGGAAGCCCGTGGAAAGCGCAGTTGAGCTCCTGCCCATCTTCCCTGTTGGTGCCAACTCAGCAACATGGGGAGACGTCTGTGCTGGGCCCAGAGCTCCAGCTGGCTCCTAGCCTGGACACCACCCTTGTCAGTGAGGATTGAGGGCCCAGAGGAATGTGCCGGGGTCTGGGGCTAAGCCCAGGCAGCTTAGGTCAGTGAGGAGCAGGAGGAGGTGCCACGGCCCCGGTGCTGGAACCTAGCGAGATGCCCACAGGGTGGGCATCTAAGTGCCTGCCCAGGGCTGGAGAGGCCCCGGCACTGGGAGGAGGGCCGTAGCCTCATGCCTAAGTCCTGTCCCTTTCCTCCCCCAGGAAGCTCCTCCGCTACTACAGCAAGAGCCACCCGGCTGAGGCCATCAAGTGCTACGAGCTGCTGGCCCTGCACCTGTCAGTCATCCCCATGGAGCTGCTGGTGCAGCAGGCCGGCCAGCTGGCCCGGCGCCTGTGGGAGGCCTCCCATGTCCCCCTGCTCTAGGCCCCTGCTCTAGGTGGCCCTCGCAGTCTGCCTATGCACCCTGTTCTGCAGCCTGTGCTAGAAATGTTCCCCACACAAGAGCCACCTCCTGGCTATAGCAGCCATCCTGAGGGTGGGGCAGGGTCCTGGGGTAACCCCAGGGTTTCTTAAACTCCACCCAGACCACCCTCTATGCAGGGTGATGACCAAACCCCAGATCCTTCCCCTGGAGGAAGAGGGAGGCCCAGGAGTTTCCGTTTGCCACCTTAGACATCCGCTGCTTTGAGGCTGGAGATGGCAGCACCTCTCCGTTTCTCCCCACGAGACAGGGAGGAAGTCCCCAGTGCCTAAGGCTGTCTGAAGACACTGACTCCCCCTTTTCTGCTGTTCTCTGCTATTTCCTACCCCAGAGCTGGGTTTGAATTCCAGCTCTGCCACTTCCTCTCTGCAGCTCTGGGCAAGTTTCTTAAACTCTAAACCTATTTCCCTGCATTCAAAGTGACAACACCTATGTCAGGGTGGTTCTGAGGATTACAGAACACTGGCAGGTGCTCAATAAACGTTGGTTATTGTTGTCATGTGAGCCCAACATGCCTGTGCCTCTGGACCCTTTTGTTGGTGTGATAAGCCCTTGCTAAGTCCTAGCCCCTTCACGCCCCCTTGCTTCTGCCCTGGAGCTGTGGGGTTTGAGCTCCTGGCCCTGGGCCAGAGATTTGGATTCACTTGGTCCATGTGGAGCCCAGGATTTGATGTTTTTAAAAGCTTCCCAAGCAATCTGGCGTGCCCAGGATTGAGAACCACTGTTCAAGGGGTACAGCCCTTCTAACCACGAAGTTCCAACCCTAGAGTGAACACAAGGACAAGAGACGATCAGAGCACTGGGGCTGGGAAGCATCTGATGCTCTTGGGCCAAGAGGCCGGCGCAGGGCTGGAGAGCAGTGACGTGGCAGAAATAAGCATCCACCACAGCGGAAGGAGGGACGCCTTCGTGATGGCATAAAGGAGCCAGGCCCTCTATGTCTACGGCCTTGAGCTGAAATCTGTGCAGGAAGGACTGGCCTTTCTCTGCAGAGAACAGCGTGGAGAGGACAGGTGCTGAGGGAGCCAGAACCACACTGGCGCTGAAGTCCTCAGAGGGTGACAGTGGGGACCAGTGTCCTCTGAGATGACTGGATCCATGTTCCTCCTTACTGTCGTGACTTTGTGGATGGAAATCAAAGAGAGGAACGTTGGTTGTGGAAAATACAGAAGAGCACAAAGGAAAATAAGCTCACTATTTAGGACACCCACTTATGTCACCTAATATTTTTCCTTAATTTTTAGTGGCTGAAAGATGTGATGCGTCTAGTTTAACCAACCCCCCTGATTTTTCTATATTACAAATAACACCGGTGTGAACATTCTGAGTCAGACTTTAACAGATCTGCACACGGTATAACCCTTCCGCAGTGCGTGGAGGGGTGCCTGAGGAGAGGAGGAGGGGTCCTCAGCAAGCCCTTTAACTCAGAATCACCCTTACCTCATGTTCTCCCACTTTTAAGATTTATTTCTAATGGGTTCCATAACACTGACACGTCACAGCAGCACAAACACTGCACTGCGAGGGTGCTTTTTTTCCTACAAGGGGAACGGGCTGCTGAGTGATGAACAGAAAACAAAGGGGCTCCTAATTCAAGAGAGGATGAAAGGTGGTAAGAAAGCATTTCAGCTGGAGACACATAGAGATGTGATCTTTAATCCTTGAGGATTCTTGGAAAATGGGAAAGGTGCCAAAAGAAATGTCCAGGACTTCAAAAGAAGGTGGCAAGCCCCGAGAATTACAGACACTGAACTTGCTCCTAAGGCCTTGTGAGAGTCTGCAGCAGCCTATGTTGGCAGCAGTTAAGCAGTTAGGAGAAGACACAGGGCTCCCCAGCAACACGTGTGGCCTCTGCAAGTTTGCTGAAGGTCCTGAACGTGGTGATGCCAAATGGTTGCTCTGGTGGCTTCTGTGATACAGAGTTGTCACCACCTTGGACTATGTCAGGCTCGCCACCCTACCCAGCTCGGCTGACCTGAGTGTGTCTTCTGCCTGTCAGGATTCCCATCCCAGACAGGTCATTCCTCACTGAGAAGGTCCTTTGAGAGGAAGGGGACCTTTGGAAGCCTGTTGGGGCTCCACCACTCACTCCAGGTCCTTGGCACACAGGAGCCTTCAGGCATTATCTCCTGAGTCCTGGAGGCGGCACCAACTTCTTGGTGACAGCCAACCCGTGACTGCCTGGTGCAGACTCAGCAGCGAGGAGCAGCGTGTTGTCCTGTGTAGTCCTGGCCCAGGGCCAAGAAGGAGCAGCTAGGCTGCAGCTCCGCCTCTCTTCCTGCCTTCTCCCTGCTCCTCCTCCTGCCGGGGTGGCGCAGGAAGCTGATTACTGGCCTAGTACTGCCCAGCCTGGGGCAGAAATGGCTGCAAGTGGCCGAGATCTCAGCAGAGCTGTGGGTGCCTCTCTCTGCCCTGTCTGGAGACAAGCTCAGTCAGAAGCCAGGGGACGCCTGAAGCCTGAGTACGATGCGGTGGTCATAGGAGCAGGTAAAGCAGGCTGAGCCAGATCTGAGTGGCAGGGAAGGCAGCCCCTGCTCGGAGGCCTGGTAGAGGCCCCTTCGCCAAGCCCCACCGTGCCCTGTACTCTGGGCACAACCTAGCTAGGAGTTTGTACAAGAGCAGGGGCTGTGATGGAAAGCCCTCAGGTCTGGAAGTCGGGCATCCGGGGTTCTGGTGCTGGCTGTGCCTTTGACTTGCCGTGTGGTCTGGGGCAAATTCTGGCCCTCTCTGGACTTGGGTCTAGAATGATAAGGGAGCACTAGGTAAACTCAGGGGTTTCCCTGTGTCTCCTACATAATCTGCTAGTTCCTGCCACACTCTGTGAAAGTATTTGATATATAAGGGTTGGAAAGAGCCTTGGGAAAACAGGCAAGTGAAATCTAGCCACCCCAAATGCCCTGAGCTCTGGTCACCACCACCTCACCACTGAGGCTACGCATCCCCAAAGGAAACCACAATCATTTTAGAGGGAAGGAAGGAAAAAATAGAACTGAGTCCTAGACCACTGTATTAGTCACCCTGAGACTGGGTGATTTATAAAGAAAAACGAAATTTATTGATTACTGTTTGAGTCTAGGAAGTCCAAAGTCCATCTGGTGGTGGCAACAGTGACCTAGGGGTCTCACATTGAAAGATGGTGGAAGCAGAGAGAGCAGAGAGAGAATCTCTCCTCTTCTTTTAAAGCACTTAGAACCAGGCCCCTGACCACCGTTTTTAATTCATTCACTACTACACGGTCCTACAATCCAATCACCTCTTTAAGGCTCCATCTTTCAATTACCGTAATAGGATTTCCCACCCTCTTAACAGTCACAATGAGTAGAGGCTAAGATTTACTACATAAACTTGGGAGACACAATTCAAGCTTCAGTGAGTTTTGGGGAGACAATTCAGTCCACTACAACCACCTACTGTGTGTCTGTAGATCGTGAGGGTTCCCCATTGCCTTGCTCCTCTGGGACATTTGGGGATCTGCAGTGAGCCTGTGGCTCTTTGCTGAGCCCTAGGCTCAGAGTAGCAAAGTTGGCTGGATGACTGGCTGAGGCCATGGGCCCAAGACCAGGACCAGGTTGCCTTCCCTGGGGGCCTTCCATTCACATTCGCAAAAGGCCCTAAATGCAGTATTTCCAACTGGGTTTATGCAGAGACAAGGACAGGACTCAAAGAAGGTGACGCTTAACATACACTGTTGAAGTTGTAGCCTTGTCTTGGCATTTCTTCATTTCTGTGTGTACTAAGAACAGTTGTGAGCTGGTGAATGTTTAACAGTCACCTCTCCAGGGAAGCGAGAGAGAGTGTGTGTGTACACAAGAGTACTTCACAAAGTTCATGGAAAAATAGAATTGAAAGATAATACAAATCTTTTCACAAACTTTTTGACGTACCCTTGTGTATTATATATACACACTTTTTTTTATAAATACTGGAATAAAAGGTGTGGTACACAGTCTTACTAACAAAATATATAATATAAATTCATAGAGTCAATATAAATTCGTAAATTCTATGAATATAAATTCATAGAGCCATTGATTCTTTCTTTGATTTTTGCCAAACTTAGTAGCCGCCCTGTTGTTACAATTGACGAGTGTAGTTTGAGTGGAATGTCGCTTCATATTTCCATTTACTTTAAAGAGGAGGATGGAAAGTGAAACAAACGAGACGATGAAGACTCACGTCCCAGCTGCACTCCTCCTTTAATCATGGGAATGTCTTTGCTCAATCAGATAATATTTTTCTAATACTGCCAGAAAATTTCCTGCATTTTTTGTGTTATTTATTCATGATGTAACAGCTGTAGGCATAAAGCCCTGTTAAGTTTAATCTCCATTATTAGCATTTTTCCAGCACATTCTTAAGACTAACAATCAACAGAACAACCAATCAGGCCCTGATGTGTAATGCATGCTGATTTCTGTGGTGTGAATGCTCCCACCATGGCCTTTCTCGTTACCACCATGAGGTGGCTGAATGTGATTTGGGAGGGACACATAGTAGCGTATCACTGCACAGTGGGGCCACCTGCCCATAGAGGCCGGTGACCGCAAGAGCATAGATAATAGGCAAGTGTAGTAAAATAATCAGGAAATGATGAGTTCTGCGTATTTATTACCTTAATTTTTAATATAATTTATTTCATAGTAAGTTTACGTAATTTAATTTTTAACAATGACTGCATTTGACAATTGGCTCACAAACTTCCGGGGTTGGTGGGAGCCAGCTCCAACACCCATGGACTGGGTTCAGGAGACAGAAGCACCCCAAGCCTCTCAGCCCCCTCTTCCTTCAACCCTTGGCCACAGCCCACTCCTGCTGTCCCCTGATGGGAAGGTTGCCTTGACAATTGGCTCACAAACTTCCGGGGTTGGTGGGAGCCAGCTCCAACACCCATGGACTGGGCTCAGGAGACAGAAGCACCCCAAGCCTCTCAGCCCCCTCTTCCTTCAACCCTTGGCCACAGCCCACTCCTGCTGTCCCCTGATGGGAAGGTTGCCCGGGGCACCAGCTGCTTTGGTGAATTGCCCACAAGTGTGAGCGGGTCTCAGTGTGTGAGCTGAGCCTGGACATTGCTAAACGTACGTAAAGCCAGGTTTAAAGGCATTTCAGGCCTGAGTGAGGAACACAGTGGCATTCTTTGAGATCAGAATTCTCTCCCACCCAGTGCCTGAAGTCACACACGTAGATTTAGTCATTTGACTAAGTGTGCCTAAGAATGACCTGAGGAGCTTGTTAAAGTGCAGATCCTGGGCCTTAAACCTGGTGATCAGGATCCTGAGGATAGGAGGAAACCTTGGCAGGCAGCGCATGTAAGCAGCCAGCACTGAGAGCAACTGACCCGGGGGCTGCGGAGCACTACCCCACTCAGAGCCCAGCGCTGCCACCTGAGGGCCCTGCAGCAGGCCTGGGCTTAGCCTGCCCTGCAGCTCAAGACCCCTTTGAGGGGACAGGGAAGGTCACTGGAAACCTCAAGAGGGCTCAGCCAGGACTTGGGGTGGGGGTCCTGGCTGATGGGTCCTCTTCCTTAGTCATTTGTCTGTGTATCATGGACTTACATGCCATGATTGAACTGGACCCACTTGCCTGGAAGACTTTATTAGTTTTCCAAGACTGATGATCAGCACTAATTAAAAGACAAATGGCTACTATTTATCACAGGCCTGCTAGGGGTCAGGTGCTTTACATATATTATGTTTTACAGATATTATTATTATTTACATATATTATATTATTACATATATTATGGGTCGTCCTCCCTGCAACACTGCAAGGTCAGCCAGGAAACAGGAAACAGGCTCCTCTCAGTTTTACGCCAAAGAGGCTCGAGGCTCGGGGCGCTTAAATGATTCCCTGACGCCATGCCTGGTAAACAGTAGAAGCCGGGTTGAGTCCAGCACTTTCTGCCTTTAATTTGTATGTATTTGAGAGGACAGCTTTTCATGTGGGATCCGAACCCTCGGCGGGAGCTCCGCTGCGCTTCCCAAGCGGTGCACTGTAGCAGTGCGCCACCGGGCCGGCCCCAACCAACGTATTTTTAAAGGATCTTATGAAAATTTTCAAAAGTCCATAGAACGAGATAGCATGTCAGCCAACACTTTTTAAAGTAAAGTATTACCTAAGAGATTCTCACATGCTTATCACATGTTAAGAGTGAATACAAGTAAATGTAATGTTTGTTTCTGTGAAATACATTTATAAATGTGGTGTGTGCCAGGCCATGGTGTAAAATGCATTTCTTCCAGTGGATCGTGATCAAAAGGGTTTGAAAAACTCTCGGCTTTAGAGATTCCTTTCACGGTTGAGAAGTTGGCTCAGTGACCTCTAAAGTTCTGGGAGTCTCCATGTCGGAAATTTAAAACAAAATTAATTCAGCCTTGAAGATATTCATCATGTGGGTCATCGCTTCTCCCTATTGGTGGCTATTTATCAGATTAACAGTTGGGCACTTTATTTGAGTCAACACTGGGTTCAGGTCAGTGCTCCGAGAACAAAGGCATCTACTGTCATCTTTAAAGACTCAGATTGACCGACTATCACCAAGGACAAAAACAAGCTAGGTGTTCAAGACAAGGCCTGACCCCACTCTCTGAAAACCACCAGGGCCTGTTCTCTGCCCATGAGTGATTGTCCCATCAGCAGTTGCATTTTCTCCTGAGAGGAAGGGAAGGAAGAGGCGGGCTCGGCCCAGGGCCTGTGGGCTCAGTGTGTGCTCCTGAGACCACCTACATCAGAATTTCCTGGGCGCATGAGAAGCCGGGCTCCACGACCTGCCTTCAACCTGACAAATAGCTGCTCTGGGGATGGGGTCTGGGAATCAAAGTTTACCCGACTTCCCTGGTGATGCCCACCACAGCTGGAGAGGCACCCGCTACCCAGGAGGTTGGTGTGGAACATGGGATCCCAAAGCCAAATTCAGGACTCCCAGCCCAGGCAGCCCTCCTGAGATTTTTAGAAAAAACTTTATATGTAAGTTAATAAATTTGCCCCATCAGCCAGCACCCCTGACACACATCTACTTACTCTAGCACACATTGAATCTGTGTGTGTTTACTTCATTTTGAACTGTTGATATTTTATTTTTGCAACACTGGGGATTGACAAAGCAAACCCATGTGAATAATGCCTCCTTGGCCTTATTGTGCCCATTGTGAGCCACACCTGGGCAAAACAAGCCATGCTTGACAGCAGCAGATCACATGACAGCACACCCCTGGATGGCATATCATTCCATGCCACACTGTGACGTGGCGCACCAGCGTGCTGGCCACCCTCTCTTCCCTTCCCTGCTAGGTAAATGGTGATGCTCCCACAGACACAGTCACCTGCTCCTCCCCCAGCGATGGATGCCCCGGCGATGCTTTCTTCGGATGATCGTGGAGTTCTCCTTGCCCCTCACTCCAGCATGGAGCCACTGACCAAGCCAGGGAGACAGGACTTCTTTCCAGCCTGGGCGAGAGCCAGGGTTTTCTTACTCCCCACAGACTAGTGTTTCATGGCGTTGAGCTAGATGCTGTTCCAACATCCAAGTGCAGGTGGTGGTGGGTGGTGGTGTCACCAATGATCTTCATGGGCATGGGGACAGGGATGGGTGCCACACTCCTCAGGAAAAGTGTCTTCCCACTGACCAGTGATGCTTTTCCCCCTCCCCCCGTCTCGTTGCAGGACACAACGGGCTGGTGGCAGTGAGTATCTCCCCCTGGGCCCGTGGTCGTGTGGCTCTCAGCCCCCGTAGGAGGAACATGAGGAAGCAGACAGGATCAGAGTGACAGGAAAGAAGGAAAAGGCAGCCTAGTCCACGCTCCCCGGTGCTGACCGGGGCCTGGGTCGAGCGTGCACCTGCAGCCAGTTCAGGAGGTTATCTCGGTCGCCTTTCCTCTCCTTTCCTCAATGAGTGTGGTTTACCCCATGAGCTGTGGGAGAGTCGGGGAGCTTTTGGAAGCAAGCTGATGAAAACGTAGGGAAGCATGTCACTGCATAGCCGGGGAGCAGGTTGAAGACTAGGGATTAGTAACGGGGGCTGGCTGGGGCCCTAGACTCCAGGCTATGGGCAGTCTTGTGTAGAGAGCCCTGTGCTCCCCAGCTAGGCCCAGGCCATGACCACCCTGGAGGACAAAGCCAAGATGTCCAAAATATGCCCTGAGACAGCAAGGACCCCAGCCTAGTAGAGGGGCCAGGGCCCCTATTCAGCACGGCCACCTTACAGATCCCAAGCTGAGCCAGACCAGAGTGACCCTCAGGCTATGCTTCTCAAACCTGGGTCCATGTACCTCTAGGAGGCCAGAGAGGGTATTCAAGGCCACAAGACGAACAACATCTTCTAGAAGCAGTAGCGGCTCTAGAAGATCAATATGGGAGAAAACCAATGTGGGGGTGCTAAGGGACTTATGTCAAACCTTAATACTTTACCTAACCTATCAATTTTACTTGAACATTTTACAGGGGTCTTTTGTAATTCAACTGATCAGTAGTTTAAAACTTTGATTTTATATTAATGTAAACACAGTTCATCCCCCAGCTCTGCCACTTTCTGGCTGGGCACCCACAAGTTCAGCCTCACTGTGCTGCCCCCTGCTGTGCGTGTCGGAGGAATGAGGCCACTCCCTGCCTGTAAGAGAGACACATCCGGGCAGGGTGGGCAGGGTACGGCATGAGGTCCCCAAGCAGGCCTGTCAGATCTTGGAAGATATCTGGGTAAACAAAGAGAACAGCATTCCCAGAGTTGGGAACAGCATGAGCCAAGGGGTGGCACATGGGCCCGTAAGTGAGGACCCTAAGACTGCAGGTCAGCCCCAAGGTATCCAGGACATTCCAGAGGGATAAAGGGAAGGTCCTGTGTCAACCAGCCCACCCCACCCCCCGCCAGGCAGCATACCTGCAGAGACTGGGCATGAACACAGTGGTCTTCGAGAGGCGCCATGTGATCGGGGGTGCAGCTGTCACTGAGGAGATTGTCCCAGGTGAGCCCCGATGTGGTGTGGGGAACCAGGGGGTGACCGCTGTTGACTGTCTTCATTTGATTTGGTTTCAGGGTTTAAATTCTCCCGAGCATCCTACCTTCTCAGCCTGCTGAGGCCACAGATTTACACCGACCTGGAGCTAAAGGTGAAGCAGCCCCCCATGGCCTGGAGGTGGGGGGTGGCAGTTCCGTCTTCCCAGCCCGGGTGAAGGCGCCCTACTATGTGCCCGGGTGATTCCCCACGCCAAGCGTTCTCTCCTCCCAGTGCTTGTCCCGTCCACATGGTTTCCCTGATGCAGTCCCACAGATGGGCTTTGTCTAGCCCACAGTGTCTTAAAAATTGGGAAATTTCACATAAAAGTCAGACCTCTTTTGAAGAATGAGCTTTGCCAACATCCAGCTCATGTAGGATACCTGCCTGAAGCCTTGGGCACCTGAGTTTGCAAAGCTGCCATAGGACACGAGCCCTGCCTCTGCCCTTATTAAACATCAGCGCCTGCTACCATTCTTGGCAGCTTGAGCAGGAAGTTGGACCCAGGAAGTTCACCTCTTCCGGCTGCCAGGCTGTTTTGTGGGAGTCCTGAGAGCTGTCCGCTGCCCTTGGCTCACTTTCCTTGGTCCGCTAACTCTGTGCACAGGCGCCCAGCTCCACACCCGGCCTCCCACACCGCCTCGCCCTGACGCTCTATCATCAACTCCAGCACCACACTCCTGAAGCAGGCCTAGCTTGTACCTGCTGGGGGACTCTGTCACCCCACCACTCAGAGAAAGGTTCTCAGTGCCATCTGTACTAGCAGCTGCCACACTCTTTAGCACCAACTTTGGTCTAAATTCAAAGTTTGAAATTAATAGGGTGTTCAGCCGCTGTTCCACTGTTCACAGCTCTTTGGCTGCTCTAATCGGTTTATGTAGAGGAGTTCTGTGAACCAGGTAACTGCAGGAACCCACTAAAGAAATGACTCCTTGCATCAGAGAGAGAGAGAGAGAGAGCGCCCCCAGCCCGGCCACCTGCGGTGCCGTGTCCACTCAGGCTCGGCCCTCCCCTGACCTGTGACACTTGACTTTCGCAGCACTGCCCCTTCCCCTCCTTGAGCCAGAGGACACCCCAGCCCCTGTGGGGCCTCACTGGGCCCACCTCCCCCTTCACAGCTGTCATCACGAGCCCTGGATTGGGTCACTCCCCAGTGCCATCCACCTGTATGATGAGTTTGCTTTCACAGCGGCCCCACACAAAGTGGCGGAACCCCAGCCAAGAGGGCAGAGCTTTCACAGTGGCAGGACCTCTTCATCCCCCACCAGCCAGCAGCCGCCTCCTCCACCTGCCCCTGGGCCAGCCTGACCTCATTGCCAGAGGCAGCCCCCGGCCACCTCCCCTTCCAGCCCTCAGCCTTATGCATTTTGCTCAGGCTTTACTCCCGGGAATCTAAGGCGGGTCCATGAGAATGACCTGGGAAAGTGGTGGGGAAGTAGCAATTTCTGAGGGTTCCGGCACAGAGTGTGACTGTTGGAATGGCGAGGCCCAGGAACCGTCATTTCTACAGCATTCTGGGTCATTCTGAACCAGGGGCCCCAGAGCCCAGCTCCAAGAACCACACCCCTTAATTGTTCCTCAGACACGTCTTGTCCCCTCCCAACAGTTTCTACCCCAGATGGCTGTGCATGCTGAGAAATCTCATGGGTACATCAGAGGAAGGGGTTCTGTGGTTTTGTTTTTTTTTAAAGAGAGAACCGCATGGTCTAAACAAAATCATGGATATAATATGATGGTTATTTAACATTCCCTTCTTTTTCTGAGTCCACATAATTAAAACCATCAAGAATGACAAAGTCTCCACTTAGAAAGTCCTGGAATCAAATGAAAAATTATTCATGCTCAATTAGTTATACTTGAAATAACCCTTGGGTTCCTCTCAGGTCACTTATTTGGGGAGTTTAATGATTCACTCACTCGGTAAGTGTTTCTGAGCACCTGCTCCGTGCCAGGCACTGGGAGAAGCTCTTGTAGATACAGCGGTGAACGAGGGAGGCGAGAACCCTGCTCTTAGTAAGAGACCTTCAGTAGAGGTAGTGCCAGGAAGAAAAGAAAAGGAGGCAGTACGATAGAGAGAGACTGGAGGTTCCAGCCTAGACGGTGACCAGGAAATCCTCCTTGAGGAGGTGACATGTGAGCTGGCATTCAAATGCCAGGAAGTCCCCAGCCATGTGGACATCTGAGCAGAGACAATCCAGCCAGAGGCAGGTGGAGGTGGACAGGCGAGGCGGGCGTGAGCAGGCGAGTGAGGGGCAGAGGCGCAGCAGGTGGGGAGTGAGAGACAGGGCCAGCTCCGGCAGCCCCTGCAGGTCACGGCGCAGGGACGCACTTCCTCCCAAGGGCAGCGGAAGCCAGTAGAGGCGTTAAACAGGAAGTGGAGCGAAAGGATTCATGGCTTTCCTTAAGATCGGTCCCCTGATGGATGGCGCAGATCACAGTGGTAGGAGGAGGGCCCGCAGGTGGACCTGGGAGGCAGCTCTGCAGTAGTCACAGGATGGTGGCTCGGGCTGGGGGCAGCAGATGTGGAGAGAAGTGTACAGCACCTGAGACAGAGCTGACTGATGAGAAGCGGCAGTGGATGGGATGTCAGGGCGAGGGAAAGAGCAACTAAGTGTGCCTCTGGGAGGAGCCAAGCTGGAAGTTCCTTCAACTTAGAGTCAAAGAAATTCTCCTCTTAGTGTTAGAAAGGACCCTGGAGGTCTCGCAGCCCAAGCCCCTTCCAGTGTTTGGAATCACCCCTGCAGCATGCTCGATGCTGGTGCCATCCTGCCCATCTGGAATGTCGCTGTTTGGGGCAACTCCAGCTGTGATTGTTGGAAGGGTACTTTTTTTGTGGTTTTCTCGTGCTTTCCTAAAACTTCTACTCACAGATCTCGTTTCTGTCCTCTGGGGACGTGACTTGTCTGCAATGTGGCATTCATTTACTCAGTCAACAGAATACTTATTAATTGTGCTGTATCTACATGCAGGGGGGACGGCAGTCAGCAAAGTGGACAATGCCCCTGACCTCACAGAGCTTACGTTCCATGTGGGGGAGATGAGGAAAAAACTAAATATGTAATTGGCCATAGGCTGACAAGTGCTATGGAGAAGAATAATTTAGGGTGAGGGGGCAGAGAGCTCTGGGGTGGACAGGGGAGGCCTGGCTGAGAAGGAGACACTGGAGCAGAGACCTCAAAGAAGTGATGGAGCAGGCCACGGCTCTGAAGAAAGAAGTCTCTAGACAGCGAGGACAGTAAGTCTTATCTGTGGAGGTAGCACAGGCCCCTTTTGTTTTATCTGTGCCTACTTTAAAGAAGTAGATGTGCTCTTGGAAATTTCTGTGTGCTAATCAAATATTTGTAATTCACATAATATTTTAAATGCAGCCAGGGAACTTCCATTTAACGTGACCCTGGAGTAAATGAGTCTGCAAAGTAAATACAATTTTTTGATGTGAATAATTTATCTACCTTGTAAGTATGGATTTTCACATAACCATTAGTTTATTGTGTCTTTTCTAAAGTTTAATTATTTATTTCTGAGGTGAGGCAGTTACAGACTAGTGCTGAGAGCCAGGGTTTGGAGTCACAGAGATGTGGTTTTGAAACCCAGATCCACCTCCTAAAGTGACCTGGGACAAGTTATTTAACTCTGTTGATTGCATTTGCACAATGAAGATCATAATATGTACAAGTTGTTATGAGGTAATGATTGTAAACCCTAATACAGTCGCTGGCATAGAGTAAGCATGATATGGTGCAGTGTGGTGTATTATGGCATGGCATGGCGTGGTGTGGTGTGGTATAGTAAGGTACGGTACGGTGTGATGTGGTATGGTGTGTTGTGGTGTGACATGGTGTGTGGTGTGTTATGGTATAATGTGGTATGGTGTTGTGTGGTATGGAATGGTGTCTGATGTGGTATGGTGTGATGTGGTGTGTGGTGTGTTATGGTGTGGTGTGTGGTGTGTTGTTATGGTGTGTTGTGGTGTAGTATGGTGTGTGGTGTGTTATGGTGTAGTGTGGTGTGATATGTTATGGTGTAATGTGGTGTGGTATGGTGTGTTATGGTGTAGTGTGGTGTGGTGTGTTGTTATGGTGTGGTGTGGTGTAGTATGGTGTGGTGTGTTGTGTAGTGTGGTGTGGTGTGGTATGGTGTGGTACAGAGTGGTCTACCACAGGGTGCATGGGTAAGAGGGCTTTTTGAAAATTTACTTTAAAAAAAATCAAAAAACAGGAGCAGGACCACATGCCTTGGGACCCTGCATGCAGGTACTTACATGGTCCTACAGACACAACTGGACAAAGGTCAAGGGAAGAGACCACGGATCCTTTAACATGTTGCCTGTGCTGTTTGTATCTTCAGAAACATGGGCTGAGGCTTTATCTTCGAAACCCCCACTCCTTCACCCCCATACTGGAAGAGCGCGCAGGGGGCAAGGTGCCCAGGTCCCTTCTGCTGGGCACAGACATGGTGGAAAACCAGAAGCAGATCGCCCAGTTCTCACAGAAGGATGCCCAGGTAGGGAGAGCGGCCAGTGACTTCCCTCCCCAACCTGTAGGTGGCTCTAGGAGAGAAACGGGCCTGGCTGGGATTGTCCTCAGACACATCGTCTGAAGGCCACGGGGCCTTGGACAGGCCACCCAACCTTCCTAGGAGGGCTCCAGTTTGTGTGAACCTTGGTCTCAGGCACTGTGAAGAGAAGGGGCTGGCAGATGGTGGTTAGGACAGTGGACACTGGAGGCTCTCAAGCCTGTGTGTGCCCAGGAGGAGGCCACTGTTCCGATGGCCTCCGCATGCGGGATTCCAAAGAGACCCATCGGTGTGTACACATACTGCATGTCCCCCATGCCGCTTGCAGGCAGGATTCCGAGTGGTTATCCAATTAAAGCTTATGAAAGCCACATAGGAGGATGGTGGGAAGATCAGAGACAATCAAGGTTAGAACGAGCTGGATCAGGAACTTAGGACAGGAGAGTTGTAGTAAATACTCCTACAATTTGGCAGAAATCCCCCAGCAGCCCAAGACAAGAGAGAGTCCATGAAGGTGTGCAGGTCTGGTGAAAGCAAGAGCACACACTGGATGGAGAATCACGTTTTTCTTGGGATTGTATCCTAAGAATTTGTTGGGTGGCTTTGTCTAGACGAGTCACCGAACGATATAATGGGCCTGATGCAGTTGGTTCTGCAGATACAGAAAGATTCTTTTTGGCCATTTTTGTACCAAGCATGGATACAAGCTGGTGATGTAGCATTAAATCTTATCTTGGTGGAGAAATTTTTATAAGAATCTAGGTTAACATGATCTGTGCGTGTTGCTTTTTGTTGCATTAATCTTTTTTTCTTTCTTTTTTTGGTTCTTGAACACCTCTGGGTTTGGGGTGATTGATTGATTGATTGATCTATTTATCTATCTATCTCTCTATCTATCTATTTATTTCTTCATGTTAATCTAACGTTGGGAAAAACCTAGAGAACCACAGACACATGGCATACTCATCTCAACAACCAACAGTTTCCAAACCTGGCTGAGGATCAGAACCACCTGGGGAGTTTAGCCTTTTGAAAGTGCTTCTTGAATGACTCTTGTGCAGTGGGCTGGCGACCACTGCCTGTACCCTCTCCTCCAAACCCCACCTGTCACAAATGCAGTAGAAAAGATTCAGCACAAGGCCGGGCCCTGGGCCTACAGGACGCCGGCTGTGGCCCTGCTCGCTAGTGACCACACAAGCAGGAGGCAAGAGCCCATTTGCCATTGCAGAAAGACAGGAGGCCAATTTCTGGTTTTGTCTTTGCATGGTGTCCTATTAAAGGCCTGTTCTGGAAAAAGCTGTTCAACTTCATTTTTACCAAGACTTCTCAAATGTGCTTCAATATATACTTTTCTTTATGCAACACTTAGGAAAATTCGATGGATACATCCATGGATATAGATGAACTAAAATATACAGCTCTTGCTGAGAACCAAGAGAGGCCTCCAGGGGCACAGGCGTCCCTCGCTGCCCCTGCTGCCCATCCAGAGAAGGGAGGGAGGGTGTCGGGAGCCAAGCTGTTACAAGTACATTCTGTTGTGAGGCTGGTGGGGTGAGAGCACGTAGGCTTGTGTTACTGCATGTGAGGGGACAACATATGAGACTCACAGACCTGGAAAGAGCAGGCAGCACTCTGGAAAGCAGGGGGTGAGCTCTAACTTCTACCAGCAATGTAGGAAAGTACAGAAGAAAGAAAGAGGAAACTTCTAAGTGACCTGTGGTTTATCATAGAGGCCACACCCTAGGGTACTTGCCAGTTTTCTGTGGCTGACTGGTGTTGGCCAGCATTGACCCCTTGTCCCTGTCACTGCCCTGGGTGGCTTTCCTATTGCCCACGTCTCACTGACCTCCCTGAGGTGCTCGTCCTGACGTTAATGTTAACACAGAGATCAGAACTGGGAGGAACTCAGCCGAGCTGAGCCGAGCCGAGCCATGCTGGGGAGGAGGCCTGAGGAGCCATCAAGTCTTGGCTGAGGGGTGCAATGGGCTACATGGGCCCGCAAGGGGGACAGAGCGTGGGGACTTTGTCTCTGAGGGACTCTGAATGGGGGGATCTTGACATAGAGCTCTGTTTCAGGCTTTTCCCAGATATGAGAAGTTCATGAGCCGCCTGGTGTTAGCCATTGAACCTCTGCTGGATGCAGCCCCAGTGGACGTGGTGGCCTTCCGGCGTGGCTCCCTGCTGCAAAGGCTCAAGGCACTGTCCACCCTCAGACCCCTGCTGAAGGCAGGTAGGTCCAAAGTGCAGGCATTGAAGCATGATGAGTGACCTGCACGAAGGCGAGCCCACTCCTTCAATGCCCTGATGTAAGCCTGAACCTCTAAAGCAGACTGCCGACCATGACCAATTAATAGGCTATTATTGTGATCAATTAAGTGCTGCCTGGAGCACTTTGTTGAGAAGGTCTTAGCCTAGCATGCCCTAAAATAGAGTCTGAGACAAAGGCTTATGTGCAAGTAGTTTATTTTGAAGGATGATCCCAGGGCACAAAAATAGGGGAAAGGAGGAGTGAAACTGAACAGAGTCATCACCAGGGTGTGTTACTTTACTGGCCACCACTGTGGGTGACAAGCGGCTGGGCCCTATGCAGACGCTCTGAGAAGCCCTGTGAAATGCATTTGAGAAGCATTCCCAGGAGAAGGAAAAGGAAATATTTATCCATTGGGTTCTGTCCCCCATTGGTCAAGGGCATTAACTCCTGCACTTCTGGGCCGTGCATCTGTAGGTACCAGGTAGGCTCCTCTGAGTGGTCTGTCATGGTGCCAGAGAAGCCCCAGGGAAGAAATGAAGAGGCACATTTTACAAGACTGAGGTGAGACACTGTCGGGGTTGCACTGTGTGAAGCTGTTCAAAGCCTGCATGGAGCTCATCACCATAACCATGGCCAGAATAAAATGTAGGGGCCAAGAGTGAAAAGCTGCCCGATACAAGAAGGATGCTAGACTTGGACCCAGCAGGGAGAAGTTCTGTGATCAATTAGTGCTGTCTGACATGGGTACGAGAATGGAAGCCTCATCAAGAGTGCTATTATTTTCTACCACTCCTCCAGGGTATACAGGCCAGTTTAGCTTCTATATCCTAGAAAAATAATGATACAGTTAGCTGTGGTCACACACACACAAAAACATAAAATTCCAGTGGCATATAAAAATAAACATTTATTTCCCACACATCTATATGGTTCAGCTGATCCCGGTTGGCTCTACTGATCTGGTCTGGTCTCGTGCATGTGTTTGTGGCTGGGGCAGATAAGCTGGGGCAGCTCTGCTCCAGGGTCCTCTCATCCTCCTCTTGGAAGCAGCATGCTAGTCTGGGCAGGGACTTCTCACATCAATGGCAGAAGCACCGAGGGCAGACTACGATGTGCAGGCCCATTTCAGGCCTCAGTTTGTGTCACATCTGCAAACATTCCATTGGCCAACCAAGTCACATGGATGAGTCCAGAATCAAGAAGCGGGGCATGTCAATCCAGCTACCGTGCCTGGGAGGAACTGCAGAGTTTCATGTCAAAGAGTGTGGATACAGGGAGGGGTGAAAACTTAGAGGCTGTGGAATCTATCACACACAGCAGAAGTAGACATTGCCTCTCAGATTACCCGTGTAAGTTTTGTGCAATAAACATTCATGCAATGAACCTTTATTGAGCAACCTCAGGCTGTGGAATCTATCACACACAGCAGAAGTAGACATTGCCTCTCAGATTACCCGTGTAAGGAGTTTTGTGCAATAAACATTCATGCAATGAACCTTTATTGAGCAACCTTTATATGCCCTACACTAAGGTAGGCACAGAAGGTCTAATGGCTAGAGACCGTGATCCCCACCCTCAAGGCCTTAATGCCCAGTCACTCTCTGAAATGGTCTCAATCAGTGTCAGGGGAATGGACCAGCTAAGCCGCTAGCCTTACAGAGTTCAAAGTAAGAAAATAGGATACAAGTTAAAAATTTTCCAAAAATAATGCTAACAGGTAAAATGTACCTAGTGCCTATGAACTGGAAGATGCTTTGCATATCTCATGTAATCCTCATGATAGCCCTGGGGGAATGAAATATGACTCCCACTTTACAGAGAGAACCAGGTTCAGAGAGTTCAAAATGTGCCCGAGGCCCTGCGCGGAGGAGGAGGTGTGGCCAGGACTCAAGCTGAATCTGTAGCCGCCACTCAGCTCCAGACCTCCCATCAGAAAGTATCAGCCTCCTGCCATTCTTTTATCCCCCAGGGATCGGATCAGGGTATTTCCTCATTTCCTGTCTCAGTTGATGTTTTGTGGATCTTCTCTTTTAGGCTACATTCTGGGAGCCCAGCTGCCCCAGTATTACCAGGTCCTCACAGCTCCGATTACCAAGGTGCTCACCCCGGCCTCAGGCATGCAGTGAGGGGACCTCCCAAAAGGGCCCCTAAGCGCTTCTCCCTGCTGTTTTGCTGTCCAGGTGTTGGATCAGTGGTTTGAGTCTGAGCCTCTAAAAGCCACTCTAGCAACAGACGCTGTGATTGGAGCCATGACAAGTCCCTATACTCCGGGGAGTGGGTGAGTGGTGTAGTTAAGCTGGGCAGTGGGGGTGGGGAGGGGCAAATTCTCCAGCAAGAGTGAAAACTGCTGCCATGTGTGGAGCTCACCCAGTGAGCCAGGCACTAAGCCAAGCCCTTCATGCATGTTTACTGTAACCCCCATAGCAACATCTGAGAACTGCAGTTCAGAGAAGGGAAGTGTCTTACTCAGTGTCATACAGCTAGTAAGTGACAGAGCTGACTTCCTGTCCAGGTTGTCTGACCCCCAAAAAATCTTCTTAGCTAGTACTCTCTACTGCTTCCCTAGGAAAAGCTCCTCCT
>NW_007731053.1:96129-97825 GCF_000696425.1 Galeopterus variegatus | reverse complement strand
CCTCCCTCCCGCAAAGCCCCTTGATTCCTTCCCCTGGGCTCCAGGACACACTCACACAGACACCCTTGTGTGGATGGGAAGCTGCCTTTCTCTGTATGAGTGGGGTATGTGCTTACTGCCCAGTCCGAGAGGTGGCAGTCAGACACAGGGAAGTCTGTCCTTGTGGTATGACTTAACGAGCCCTCGTAGGGGCAGGGATGGAGGGGTGTGCACATGAGTGTGCGCGCGCCTGCTGGGTGGAGGACGATGCCAAGTGTTGGGCCATTTCCAGTGCACCAGGAGATGCAGCTAGAAGCTGTCAATATGGCTTTTCTCTCAAGGGATAAGAGCACCCCTTCGGAAGTGGTTTTTCAGCACATATAAAGCCTGCTCCAAATTTCCCAGGGGCCGTGGCGAAGGGGGTTGGCAGCAGTTGCTACGCCTTGGCCCAGCTCTGTCATCAACCAGCCAATCTGGATGTTCCAGCTGGGCCTCCTGTCCTTTTCTCTCCAGGTTTCTGGAAGGCACAGCTACTCCTTAGTTCGTGAAACGTGCCTTCAAATAATTTCTTTCTTCCTTCATTCTTTCAACAGTGATGATGGAGCACTTGCCTGTGCTAGGTGCACTTGCCTGTGCATGCAGTAGTGAAGGGACCAGAAGTCCTAATGGGAGAGAGACACAGAGCAAGTGATGATAATGGAGCACTATGCCTGCCNAGCTCATCGATCTAAGTAAACTCATCAGACCAAGATAATCGATCTAAGTAAACTCATGACACCAAGCCATTCGATCTAATAAACACATAAGAGCAAGTTCATCAATCTAAGTAAACTCGTCAGAGCAAGCTAATCGATCTAATTAAAATCATCAGAACAAGCCCTTCGATCTAAGTAAACTCATCACACCAAGCTCATTAATCGAAGTACACTCATTAGATCAAGCACATTGATATAAGTAATCTCATCAAACCGAGCTCATTGATCTAAGTAAACTCATCAGACCAACCTCATCGATCTAAGTAAACTCATCAGACCGAGCTCATCGATCTAAGTTAACTCAACAGAGCAAGCCCATCAATCTCAGTAAACTCATCAGACCGAGCTCATCGATCTAACTTAACTAAAAAGAGGAAGCCCATCTATCTAAGTAAACTCATCAGACCAAGCTCATCGATCTATGTAAACTCATCAGAGCAAGCTAATCGATCTAATTAAAATCATCAGAACAAGCCCTTCGATCTAAGTAAACTCATCACACCAAGCTCATAGTAAACTCATCAGACCAACATCATCCATCTAAGTAAACTCATCAGACCAAGCTCATCAATCTAACTAAACTCATCCAACCAACGTCAACGATCTCAGTACACTCAACAGACCAAGCTCATCAATCAAAGTAAACACATCAGACAAAGCACATTGGTCTAAGTAAACTCATCACATCAAGCTCATCAATCTAAGTACACTCATCAGACCAAACACATCGATCAAAGTAAACACATCAGACTAAGTTCATTGATCTAAGTAAACTCATCAGAGCTAGCTAATCAATCTAAGTAAACTCATCAGACCAAGACCTTCGATCTAAGTACACACATCACACCAGCTCATCGATCTAAGTAAACTCATCAGACCAAGCTCATCGATCTAAGTAAACTCATCAGACCAAGCTCATCGATCTAAGTAAAGTCATCTGAGCAAGCATATCGATCTAATTA
>NW_007731053.1:89190-95033 GCF_000696425.1 Galeopterus variegatus | reverse complement strand
CTTCGATCTAATTAAACTCATCAGACCGAGCTCATCCATCAAAGTAAACTCATCAGACCAAGCACAACGATCTAACTAAACTCATCAGAGAAAGCGCGATCTAAGTAAACTCATCAGAACAAGCACATCGATCTAAGTAAACTCATCAGACCGAGATCATCGATATAAGTAAACTCATCTGAGAAAGCTAATCGATCAAATAAACTAATCAGAGCAAGTTAATCGATCTAAGTAAACTCATGAGACCAAGCCAAAAGATCTAACTAACCTCATCACACAAAGCTCATCGAACTAAGTAATCTCATCGGACAAAGCTAATCGATGTAAGTAAACTCATCGGACAGAGATAATTGATCAAAGTAAACTGATCAGACCAAGCTAATCGATCTATGTAAACTCATCAGAGCAAGATAATCGATCTAATTAAACTCATCAGACCAAGCACATTGACCTAATTAAACTCTTCAGAAAGAGCTCATCGATATAAGTTAACTCAACACAGCAAGCCCATCGATCTAAATAAACTCATCAGACCGAGCTCATCGATCTAACTTAACTCACCAGACTAAGCCAATCTATCTAAGTAAACTCATCAGACCAAAATCATTGATCTATGTAAAGTCATCAGAGCAAGCTAATTGATGAAGGTAAACTCATCAGACCAAGCCCATCGATCTAAGTAAACTCATCACACCAAGCTCTTCGATCTAAGTAAACTCGTCAGTCTGAGATCATCGATTTGAGTAAACTCATCAAACCAAGCTCATCGATCTAAGCAAACTCATCTGACCAAGTTATTCGACCAAATAAACTAATTCGAGAAGATATTCGATCTAAGTAAATTCATGAGAACAAGCCAATCGATCTAAGTAAACACATCCAACCAAGCTCATCGATCTAAGTAAACTCATCGGACCAACTTAATCGATCTAAGTAAACTCATCAGCCAGAGCTAATTATTCTAATTATACTCATCAGACAAAGCTCATCGATCAAAGCAAACTCATCTGACCATGCTAATCGATCAAATAAACTAATCAGAGCACCGATAGGAGGCACGGCAGGGACACAGCCAAGTCTAGGGTCAGAGAAGGCCTCCATGAGGAAGAGATGTTTGATCTGAGATGCAAAGGACAGGGAGGAATTAGCTAAACAAGAGATGAGGAAGGAGGGGGCTCCAGGCTGACTAAACAGCAGATGCACGATAGGAGGCACGGCAGGGACACAGCCAAGTCTAGGGTCAGAGAAGGCCTCCGTGAGGAAGAGATGTTTGATCTGAGATGCAAAGGACAGGAAGGAATTAGCTAAACAAGAGATGAGGAAGGAGGGGGCTCCAGGCTGACTAAACAGCAGATGCAAATGCTGGAGTTGACAGGATGTGTGCTCTGTTCAATGCACTAGGAAGTTCAGTTTGGTAGGAGTGCGGGGTGTGTGTGGGCACAATGAGAAGGGGGCCGATGAGCAGGCAGGAGCCCCCAAGGCCACTTGATGATCCTGGCTGTTACCCAACGAGCAATGCTAAGCCTGTGGAAGGCTTTGGAAGGAGAGAAGTGGCAGGAGCATAGCTTTGAGATAGGGTTCCTGGATCTGCAGGGGAGAAAGTGAGGGAGAAGGTGGCCCAATGAGGGGCACTGCTGCAGCAGTTCAAGGAAGAGGAGAGAGAGGCAGCCGGGAGAGAGTGTGCAAAGCTCTTCGGAAGGCAGAGTTGACAGCACTTAATTAGATCTGGTGAGTGACTGGAAGGGTCAAGGTTGACACCTGGGATTCTATTGGAAACTGAAGGTACCATTCACTGCAGTGGGGAAGATTGAAGGAGAAACAGGTTGGAAATGGGGAAAAGGTGATGGTTTAGGATGCCTGCCAAGAAAACATCCAAATGGTGATGTCTGTGGGTAGCTGGACACACTGGCTGGAGCTGCACATTTGGGCATCAGCGCCATATTGTTGGTAATAAAACTATGCATAGACACATCTGCTTGGGGAGAGAGTATAGAATGAGGGGCATAGGGCTCTGACAAAAGCCTTGAGCTCATTTAAAGGTGAATGGGAAAGAGCCAGATGGGGGCAGGGAGAAGCACAAAGGAATAGATGCACCTAGAACTTGGGAGACTAAATCTGCCTCCAGGCACTGATTCTAATGGTCTGTCCTCAGGTATGTGCTGCTGCATCATGTGATGGGGAGCCTGGAGGGGATGCAGGGGGCCTGGGGCTACGTCCAGGGTGGTATGGGTGCCCTGTCTGATGCCATCGCAAGTTCAGCTACTGCTCATGGAGCAAGTATCTTCACTGACAAGGTGAACAGCCCCTTTATACCTTGCCCTGATTATTGGCAAGGATCCCACGATAGCACAGAATCTCGGATTTGGAAGGCCTGTCATTTTACTGATGAACAAGGGGGGGCTCTGCATCAAGAGATTGAGGTTGTGCAGCCTGTTGGTGGCTGAGCAATTATCAACAAGACCCCAGTTCTTCTGCCCACGCCCTTCAAATTACCAGCTCACTATACCCCATTGGGCTGAGCCTTCATATTGGAGGGGGTGGGTTAAGGCTTCATGGGGAAGCTGCAGAGCTTAGGGGTGGAGGCGTGGATTTGGGATAAGGAAGCTATGAGTGTCTGGGACATAAGCAATGGTAAACCTCCAAGATCTAACTTGGATTTCCCTTGCTGGGGGGTTTCTGGGGCTTCTTTCTGGTGGGCTCTAGACAGTGGTGAAGGTGCAGGTGAACAGCGAAGGGTGTGTTCAAGGAGTCGTGCTCCAAGATGGCACGGAGGTGAGGAGCAAAGTGGTGCTATCCAACGCTGCGCCGCAGGCCACCTTCCTGGAGCTGGTGCCACAGGTGAGGGCGGGGCTGTGGAGGGAAGATGCCTGCCGAGATGGGCATTGGAAAATGGGGCCTTGGGGAACCAGGAAGTCATGGGGGTAGGAGATGTCAGTGCCAGGTCTCTGTGTTTGGAGAAGCAGACAGGTAATGGGCTGGTGGCAAGCAGGGAGGAAGCCTCCCAGGTGATGAGAAAGGTGCAGAGAGGTGAGGTGTCCCAGGCCATGCAGCTGGTAGTTGGCAGAGCCAGAGCTGGAACCCAGGTTACTACTGAATTATTACTACAGCTTTCCTGCTATCTTGATTTCCCCCCTTACCAACTCTAATTCCACTGTCTGTGTCAATTATCTATTGCCACCTGAATGCTGCATAACAAACAACCACAAAACTTCTGGGCATGCAATAGGAACTATTAGTACCCAGGTCTGGAGAACTCAGTTGGTCTTGGCTGAATTCATCTGACCTGGGCTTGCTCATGCATCTGTGGTTGGCTGGGAGTTACCTCATCAGCTCTGCTGATCTTGGCTGGGTTTGTTCACATGCTTGGGAGTTGGCTGGCTGGGGTTGGTCCAGGACAGTTTCTGCTGGGGTGACTGGGGTGACTCGGCTATGCTCCCTGTGACTTCATCCCCAGGACAGTAGTCCAGGCATGCCCTCAGGGTCTGGCAGAGGGCAAAAGCAAGCAAGCTCAATCACGCACACATCGTGGTGTTTGATCTGTGTGCATCATATTTGCTAACATTGACCAATGCAAGTCTCATGGCCGAGCCCAGAGGGCACTACAAAGTTACACAGAAAAGTGCCATGCATACAGGGAGGGGTGAGGATTTGGGCCAATTTTTGCAATAGACCACACTTCCTGTCCCCCAAAGGTATGATAATACGTATATGAGCTTGGAGCACCCAACTATTCTTAGGGCTATTCATAAGGCAAAGCATACTTTTTCTGAGTGTTCACTAATAAAATTCAACAAACATCAGTGTAAAGCTCTTGTTAAGGCAGTTCTGAGATAATCAAGACTTCCAGGCTCTTGCAGACTGGAAGAGAAAAGAGGCCTACAAACCCCTGGCCCTATCCAGAGGTGTGGGCCACTGGCAGAGCACAGAAGTGGGTAGTGCCAAGTGGGAGGGGGTCCAGGAACGCTTCACAGGGGAGGTGGCTTTGCCTGAGCTCTGAACAATGAAGAGAGTTTCTGGAGGCAGAGGCCAAGGCACCAGCCTGAGCAAAGGAAGAAGGCAGCTTCCTGGGGCCTTGGCCACCCCCAGTACTTACGTGGAGGCTTCTCCTTTCAGGAGTGGCTTCCTGAGGAGTTCGTGGAGAGAATCTCTCAGGTGGACACCCAGTCTCCTGTTACCAAGATCAATGGTAAGAGGCACAGATTGCAGAGCTCTCTCTTGACACTACCTGAGCAAGAAATCTCCAAGTGTGGGCAGAACTCACCTCCGTCATCATGTCCCTTCCCTGACCTCTGGCCTGCCCCCACTTTGCTGCTGAAAAACTTTTTTTCCATACTCTCATATCCCAGTCCACCACTTGGCAGGCAAGTGACAGCTATGGAGGGAGGACCCTCGGGCCCGAGGATCTGACTCTCCTCTTTGGTCCCTCAGTGGCTGTAGACAGGCTGCCCAACTTCCTGGCAGTCCCCAATGCTCCTGGGGGCCAGCCACTGCCCCACCACCAGTGCTCCATCCACCTGAACTGTGAAGACACCCTCCTCCTCCATCAGGCCTTCGAAGACGCCATGCATGGTCAGCCGTCTCAGTGGTACGTGGGCTCTGGGCTTTGCATCCCCTGGGATGTTCTTACACGTGGGCCGGGGGCAGCAGCTGTCCATGCAAAGACTCAACAGGGATCGGTCTCTTCTGCCTGGCATTAAACATTCACAGTGGCTAAATCCATGTGTAAGTTCTAAGGACAGAAAGTGCATCCCAGGCAAGAAATCTGCGGACCAGGGCAGGTAAGGGGTGAAGAGCAGGACATGTCGGGGAGTGTCACAGGTTAGGGGCAAAGCATGGACAGTGCAGTCATTTGGGAAGAGGAGAAAAAAAAATGCTTTCTGGGAAAGAATCTGATTCAGCAGCCCACCAGAGGACACACACTCACTGAGTGCCCTGTTCTGTGTCCTCTCTTATGACTGATAGCTGCCTTCATGCAAAACTCTACAAGCATCTCCCACCTTCCACTGCAGCTGTAGCTCCATCCTTCCAGGAACAGGCAGGGATGCTATAGGAGCAAGCATCTCTCCATCCTGTCCCTTGTCCAACAAACACTTGTCAAAAACCTATTCTGTGCCAGGCTTTGTACTAGGCATGGGTTGGGGAGCTGGGGGTCAGGCAGGGACATGAAATAGACACAAAGCTTGTAATAAGACAGGCACACAATTATTTATAGCATAAGGTAAAGAAGATGTGTACCCAGAGAGCAGGGTGGAGAGCAAAGTTCATTTATCAGTTCATAAATTTTAGGGGCCCCTACGCTGTGCCAGGCTTGGCTCAGGGACCTGGGCACAGAGCAGCAAGCAAAGTCAGCAAAACCTCTGCCTCGGATGGCTGACCTTGTACTGCTGGGAGACAGGACAACAAACATGCACTGATGATAAGCCCTATGGAGAAAAATTCAGCAGGAAAGGGGATGGTTTGCTATTCTTTATGAGAAGGACAGGAAAGGCCTCTCTGATAACTGACATTTGAGCAGAGACCTGAAGGATATGACAATGCAGGTCTTGTGGGTATCTGGGAAAAAACATCCAGATGGAGGGAAGGTCAGGTGCAAAGGCCCTGGGGCCCACTGCTGTGATGGAGGCACAGGGACGAGGCCACAGTGGCTGGAGAAAAAGAACCCGGGAGTGAAGGGTCTGAGAACCACAGCTGCTAGGTCCATCAGATCCTGTCCACTGCTCCTGGCTTTTACTCCAGATTTATGCAGAGCTCGGCATACTTTAGAAAGACCACCCTGGCCACTGTGTGTTCAAAAAGTTAGGGCATCTGTTGCAATTGCTTACTGTTGTAGAATCCACGGGAGG
>NW_007731053.1:82851-88925 GCF_000696425.1 Galeopterus variegatus | reverse complement strand
AAAGGCCCTGGGGCCCACTGCTGTGATGGAGGCACAGGGACGAGGCCACAGTGGCTGGAGAAAAAGAACCCGGGAGTGAAGGGTCTGAGAACCACAGCTGCTAGGTCCATCAGATCCTTTCCACTGCTCCTGGCTTTTACTCCAGATTTATGCAGAGCTCGGCATACTTTAGAAAGACCACCCTGGCCACCGTGTGTTCAAAAAGTTAGGGCATCTGTTGCAATTGCTTACTGTTGTAGAATCCACGGGAGGGAGGACGGTGGCTTGAACCAGGGAGGGGGCAGCAGAAGTGATAAGAAGAGACCAATACTGAGTGTATTTTGAAGGCGAAGCCGACAGCATTTGCTGTTGGGCTGGAGGTGGGGGTGTGTGTAAAAGAGGAACTGCTGGAAAATGGTTTCCATTTACTGAAAAGGGGAAGAGGCTGTTGGGGGAGGAGCAGGTCTTAGAGGATATCTGGAATTTGGGTTTGTACGAGTTATGTTTCAGATACCTGGTGGACGCCAAAGTTCAGAGAGACTGTCACAGCTGAGGGATGTAGGGAGAAGGGGCATTTCACGTGGCCTTGAAGGATGCTAATATTTGGAGACCAGAGGGGAAATGTGCTTCAGGTAGAAACGGGGTTGTGGGCAAAGGCGGCAGGGCAGGAAGCAGTTCACGGGTCTGTAGGGTGTTGGATAGCCCCACAGCTCTGTTGTTTGGCCTGCTCAGGAAAAGCTGATTGGGCAGCAATAAGGCTGCCTGAAATCTGGCTGCCTGAGTGGCTGCTTAGGCCTGGCCTCTTAACACATTAGCATTGCATGTCTGGACCCTGGAGTCCTGGGCAGAGCCTGGGTGTGTGGTGAAGGAATGCAGGAGCAGGCCCCACATTCAGAGGGACCAGGACCAGACCTGGAGGCCCGGCAGGGGCTGGGGGTGGGGGCGCCTGCACAGATGAACAACCACGTGGGTGTTAGTGTCATCTCAGGGCCTGCATTTTGTCCCGAGTCATCTCAGAGCGGCTCCCAGCCCTTCCTTCAGGGCCACTGCTGCTCTTCAGACCTGACCCTCTCCTCCCCACTTGTCACAGGCCCATGATTGAGCTCTGTATTCCTTCCTCGCTGGACCCCACCCTGGCTCCCCCCGGCTGCCACGTTGTCTCCCTCTTCACCCAGTACACACCCTACATGCTGGGTGGAGGCAAGGTCTGGGACGAGCAGGAGAGAAACGCTTATGCAGACAAAGGTAATGAGGGCTACAGTGTTCTGTCTCCAGAACGTCACCCAGTACACACCCTACATGCTGGGTGGAGGCAAGGTCTGGGACGAGCAGGAGAGAAACACTTATGCAGACAAAGGTAATGAGGGCTACAGTGTTCTGTCTCCAGAACAACAGTTGGCCATGCAACCCAACTGGACCCCTCTCCTCCTGACTGCCCAATTCAGGGTCGACACCTTCAGGTCAACATAGTGAATGTCACTGGGGTCGTGCACTGGGCTAAGAGAGCTGAGAAGACAATTCCTGCCCTCAAGTTGCTCACAGTCTAGTGCGGGAGACTAACTACGAAACCAGTCATTACAGTACAACATATGGTATCAAACCAAAGGAAGACGCCATGAGCCAGAGGGACAGAAAGGGTTTGAAAGGAAGGGACATTTCAGCTGGGTTTTAAAGGATGAATAGGAGTTGGTCAGGCAGCAAAGGGCGTTCCAAGCAAAAGAAATAGCTTCAGCAAAGTCATGAGGTGGAAACAGCTTGTACATTCAAGAGGAGACAAGTCACTTTGTGACTAGGGTTGGGGTAAGGAGGTAGGAAACAGTGGGGGCCTGGACTAGCCTAAGACCATAGGTCTTTAGGATGAATCATTTATTTGCCTGTGGACTGTTTTTGTTTTCACTTATTTACGTATAATTTGCATATGATAGAATAGGCCCTTGTAAGGGCATAATTTAACAAATTTTGGTAAATTTACCACGGTGTACAACAGTAACACCTCCTCCTCTTCTTCCCGACGCCATCTGACTTCTCGCCGTCGGGCACCCCAGTGTTTGGCTGCATCGAGGCCTACGCTCCTGGCTTCAAGGGCTCTGTGGTGGGCAGAGACATCCTCACACCACCTGATCTGGAGAGAATCTTTGGGCTCCCTGGAGGGGTGAGTGTGAGCCCTGGGGTCCCTCATCAAGTTCTGCTCCCTCCCCCACCCCTCGCTGGCTGTGTCCTCTTGGCTTTACCCAGCCCTCATTGAGAAGGTAGGACAGTGCAGAGACCATGGCCGAGAGGGGACAGAGAAGTGGTCAGATCTAGGGAATGGGGGAGGAGAGGGGACACAGAGACACAGGGGAGGTGGCACCAGCTGAGATCACCAAGACAGTTGCCCTTCTACCTCGATGTCCACGTCAGCCTCTCCATCTGACTTTCTTCAGAGGGAGCTCCCCTCCTTAAGGCAGCATATTCTCAGACTTCTCAGTTTATCAAAAACTAGAGACTGGGGGCAGGAGACCAGTGACAAGGCCAGGTCCAGTACGGGAGCCCCTAGCTGCATGTGGCTGTTGGGCACTCAGGAGGCGTCTAGGCCACCATGAGATGTGCTGCAGGTCAAAGTGCCCCACAGATGGCAAAGACGTAGCACGGAAAGAACGGGAAATGTGTCATTAACAATTTGTATATTGATTACATGTTGAAATGACAATAGTTTAGACATATTGGGTTAAATAAAATATATTATTGATGTTAATTTCACCAGTTTGCTTTTACTTTTAAAATGTGGCTACTAGTAACCTAAAGTTACATGTGTGGCTCACGTCACGTTTTTATTGGATAGTGCAGGTCCAGGTATAAAGAGGGCTGGGCAGCGGGGAGGGAAGGCCCGGGTGGGTGAAGAGGGCGCGGGGCAGGTAGGATGGCGAAGTCTGGGTAGCAGTGTGCACCTGCAGGTCGGGCTGGAGCTGATGTGAACGATCCAACCCAGAAGGTGGTGTCATTCATGAGGCAGGAAGATGGGGTAAGAGCAGCCGTGAGAGAGGAGAATGGGCTTGGTTTGGGATATAGTGAGGGGGGCAGCCAGAGACACATCCCTGTGATGCCCAGCTGATGTTGGTCTTGTCCAGAGCTGCCTCTAGGGTCTGACCTTCCTCTCACCCCACGCTGCCCACTTCTCCACCTGGGGCTGGTCTGATCCAGGCCAGCGAGACAGCCAAGCTCAGGTCCCAATTAATGTGCTCTTGCTGGAGCTTGGACCCCCAGGGTCCAGGCTCAGATGGTTCCCTGGCCAGAGAAACATGTTCCAGCAGAAGCGTGTGCCAGCAGCCCGAGTTAGTCAGGCTCGTCTCTTTGTCAAACGGAGTGAAGGGGACGCCTAGTCCACAGCACAACCCTGACTTAGGATTGTCCCTTTTCTTTCCCGTTTAGTTTCCTCACACTCTGAAGATGTTCCCCACCCTTCTTTCTTCCTGAAAAATGCCTCTGGAAACTACACCCCCAGCCCTAGGACATGGGCCTATTCTCTCTCATCCCTTCCCCTTCTGCATTTTAAGAGACCAAGTGTGTCGTCCATTTTTGTTGTTTATAGCAGAATACCTGAAACTGGGTAATTTGTGAAGGAATAAAATCTATTTCTTCCAGTTTCAGAGGCTGGGAAGTCCAAAGTCTGGGGGACACATCTGGTGAGGGCCTTCCTGGTGGATCTACAGCCATGCAGGGTGTCACATGGCGACTGGCTTGAGCAAGAGAGCTACCCGGCTCGCTCGCTCTCCTTATAAAGCCATCAGAACAGCGCCCGTGACCACCCACTACACCATCAACTCATGACTCCATGAGTGGGTCCATCCATTCACTAGGGCATGGGCCTCACAATCCAATCACTTTTTAAGGCCTTGCCTTTCAATGACCATAATAGGATTTGCCACCCTCAACAGTGGGGATTAATATGTAAACCTTTGGGGGACACAATTCAAACCATAGCACCAAGAAAATATCTTGGGAGGAGAAGAACCGTCCTTGGAGAACAGGGGAGGGGAAGAAAGAGCTGGGCAGTAAAGACCGTAACACTCCTATGTTAACACCCGCGGCCCTGCCCCCTGCAGAACATATTCCATGGTGCCATGTCCCTGGACCAACTCTTCTTCGCCCGCCCTGTGCCCCTGCACTCCAGCTACCGCTGCCCACTCCGGGGCCTGTATCTCTGTGGAAGTGGGGCCCATCCTGGTGAGTAACCCAAAGTCCCTCTGCCCTGCATTGGCTGCGAGGGTCTCCAGAGGTCAGAGGCTTACAGAGGAGGAAAAGGATACACAATGAGGGGGCAGCAGGGAGGGATGGGGACACAGAAGTCCCACTGCCACAAGCCAGCTCTCTTCAAAATTCTCAGTGCGAGACACAGCAGTCGCCTCAGCCAGGCTGGCCACAATCTCAGTTTAGCTCATGCCTCCTCCCCAGGAAGTTTCAGGATGTGTCCCACTGGAGGCACCTCTCCAAATTCCAGTTTGGGGTTGCGGGAGACTCATGTCCCTAAATTCCTCATCTGTGTTAACACCCGTAAGGATCAGTAAAGTTGGGTTTCTCATCTTTAAAATTCTCTCTTGTGCCTAATCCAAGCCTAACTGATCTCACTGAGGCTACCAAATCATAGTGATACTCTGTGAGCTGTGTGGGCCTCGGCATCTGGAAAGGGTCTGTACTTCCACATCTCCTGCCTCCAACCCTTAGTCTTAGATTTTAATTTTGCCTGCTGAGTGTCCCACCGTCTAGCAGGTCGACTCTGAGACCTTGAGAGGAGAGCGCTAGCGTGGACTGCAGGCCTGGCCCCTCCCGGAGCTTTGGTGCAGGGAGCTGGATAGCAGCCCAGAGTCTCTTTTAATAGTCGTCCCGGGTGATCCTGATGCCCGCAGCCCTAGTGCCACCCTGGAAGCAGCCCCACTCGGCTTTGTCCCTGGCCCTCTGTAAGCCCCGCCCCTGCGCTTCCCTGGTGGGTTTTGAGCAGAGCTTTGGTTCATGGGGGATTCCCTTCCAGGAGGAGGTGTCATGGGAGCCGCTGGACGAAATGCAGCCCACGTGGTCTTTCAGGACCTCAAGAGCATGGGATCCTGAACCAACTCTGACCCATCAAGAAGAATTCACCCCTGAGCTTCTAAGTTCCCCACTGGGTCAGCTTCACAGGAAGATCTGCTGCAAAGGACATTACTTGATACAAGAAGTCCTCAAGGTTCAAGCCATTATTTTAGAAGAAACGTGCAAGTTACATTTAGTATAAGTTAGCCTTGTGCTCCACGCCTCTGTGAATGAGCCGGTTTTGTTTGATTAAAAACAGTATTTTATACAGACAGTTTTCTTGTATTTTTGTCTATGTATTAGTAGGACTATGTAATAACAGGAGGAATAAACTTGTCTAGGATACTCAGTATTCTCAGAACGTCAGCTGGAAACAGTCCATTTGACCAGTGAAGAGTCTGGTGCAAGCATCCCCTTCTCACGGGCTGGGCCCCCTACCAGCTGAATGGACGACTGCCCCGGTGAGGCCCGGTCACCTGCTGTCTTGTTCCCGGCAAACTAGAAGAATGCACGCAATACCCCAATGACCCACAAAGTCACCCACAGCAGCCATGGGCCTGAAGGACACTTAGCATCTCAAGTCATCAAGACCTGTAGTCAGGCAAACAGCAATCAGGGGTGACTGCAAAGAGGATTCCACTGAGGCCATCTGGGAGCCGCCATTCCTGATTCTAGAGCATTCAGCCTCCCACTTCTCATGAGCTATACCTGTCACATCACTAAAACCTTTCAATATAAAACTATGTAATTCTAAAGCGAGTTGGGTTGTCACTCTTGGTCAGAAAGACTCATACAAATGTCCCCTGGTAAAGCAGCTCTCCCAGCCAACTTCTCCTGTTCCAGCGGCCAAGGCCATGGTCCAAAGCAGCCCCATCTGCAGAGGAGACAGAACCTTTCCCAGAGCATCTCTTCCCTCTGCTCACTGGGAAAATTTACACAGATTAAGATACACCCACTTCGGGGCCAGCCCGGTGGCGCACTGCTACAGTGTGCCACTTGGGAGCGCAGTGGCGCTCCTGCCGAGGGTTCGGATCCCACATACAGACCGGCCG
>NW_007731053.1:67211-82828 GCF_000696425.1 Galeopterus variegatus | reverse complement strand
GGTTGCGATCCCGTTGCCGGTCCCGGTCCGGTACGGGCGCGACACTGAGGGTTGCGATCCGTTGCCGGACACGAAAAAAGACAAAAAGGAAAAAATAAAAATAAAAAAGATACACCCACTTATTACTTAATGTTGATAAACTCAGATTCCTCATTTGTACGAGCTGTTTTAAAGTAAAAATAAAAAAGATGCACCCACTTATTACTTAATGTTGATAAACTCAGATTCCTCATTTGTACGAGCTGTTTTAAAGATCAAATAACACTATAAGTCATGTCTTAGTCAAGTATATCTGGCACATAATAAGCATTCAATACATGGAAGTTTTGCCTCTAATGTCATTGCTGAAGATGTTACTGTCATTTTCATATTCTGCAGAAGGCAGTCTTTTTAATATTCTTTTTTTCTTTTTTAGCCTGGCACCCAGAATTGAAACTATTCCACTAGAAGCTCTGTGACTAGGACAGGGTGAGCAATCTAGGACAGGGTGAGCAATCTCGGGGTCCACCAAGCTTTTTCCAAACTAACCCCCCACCCCAATTCAGCATTGCTGCAACCCACTTCTTGAGCCTGTTGGAAATTTGGTTTCAGTCAGGATTGCTGGTTTTCTGAGATTTACTTTTCTCAGAAGAATTCCCAGGGCCCAAGGGAATAAATGCTTGGAAAGAAAGAAAGGAGGAGGGAATGAGGGAGAAAGACAAAAGAGAGAAAGGGGAGAAAAGAAAGAGAGGAAAGCAGGAAGGAGGGAGGACACGGGGCCGCGGTCCGGGGCTGACTAATAGCTTTAGTAAGCTGTGTCTTCATATTCTGTGAGGGCATTTGTCTCTTTCATATCCCACCTGGCCTCGACAGCACACCTGTCCCTGATGCTCCCTAACACAGGAGCGAGCACAGGTGAACAACACATAGGAACTTGGGAAATGCCCAAAGGCCTGGAGCAGGTCACATCTGACTTGGTCTTTAAAAATTTTCATTGCTTTTTCTTGGTAAACAAAAGTCACAAATGCTTCATGTAGGAAATTTTTTAAATATGATAAGAAAGAAACATAAAACTCATACATAATCTTACTACAGAGGTGATCACAGTTGCCATTTTCCGATATTCCCAGCAAGTCTTTCACATAATTGGGATCATATTCTATATTGTACGTATGGGCTTTACATCTTTCTTTCATTTGACTTCATGTCATAAGCATTTTTCAGTGTCATAAAAATTCTTTGAAAACATTATCTTTAATAGCTGCCTAATATTCTCTTGTAAGAATGTCCCATAATTTATCATGGGACTTCCAGTTCAGCCTTGGCCTTGAGTGCTAATTAGCACCAGCCAAAGGCCTGACAGCTACTCTTTCATCATCTCTGTTCCAAGTTTAATGTCTCCTTATCATGTCTGGCATCACAGAGGACAGCTGCTGTCCGGGCAAACATTCCAGGGAGGGGGAAGAGCGGTTTTAGCAGCAGGAGGAGGAATTTCCCACTGTTTGGTGACCTCCCTTTCTATGTCTCATGTGTCTGAAAGATAACATTTGGTCCACACCGAAGACAAGATAGGCCTCGACACTGTGGGGTGCACTGGTTTGTAGGAGCCCCGAGCACATGCCAACCACTGAGCAGGGTGGGTTACTCTTACCCAAAGTGATGACTCTGCAAATTGGCCATGAATTGGGTAAATGGGTCCCTTGCTAACTCCAGTGCATAAAACTCTTATAAAGATAAATGTCAAGGCATATTGTTACCTGATTTACAGCTGCCCATTTCCCCAAAGCAGTACAGACCACTTCCTCTGAGACACAGTCCTATAAAAACCTGAAGTTCCATGGAAACCTCACCTGGTTAAGTCATTATGCCACGAAGAAGAGCCTCTGCTCTACTGGACCCCGGGCGGTGGCGTCCAGAGTCTCAGTGAGGTGTGAGGTTTGCAGCTCTGGGAGGAAGCCACTGGCCTGGACGGAGGAGTGCACTGCGGGCCTCATGAGTGTGCGTCCTCCTGACACGTGTCTGGCTGGCAGAGCAGTTGACGACCACCGAGTTCTTCTGTGGGACACTGATACCACCCCTGTGGTAAGGGCGGGGGAAAGAGACCTGCCAAGCACAGGAGGGCATTCGTGGGGGAGTGGGGACACACGTGAAGTTAAAAGAAGGAACACAAAATACAAAGTAAGGAGAAACACAAGTGGACATCAAACCTGAAAAAATATTTAACCTTACCAGGAATCGGTTACATGCAATTAAAACCAGACAATCACGTTTTACCTAAAAAACTGAGAAAAAATATTCGTGAAAGAAAATTACCAGCGTGGGCCAAAAAGACACTCTCACATGTTGTTGGCAGCAGCAGACGTTTGCATTTGATAATGGGACTCAAAATCCCTCCTGCATGTGCTTTGGTGGTTATTCCACATCTTGCCACTTATCTGTAGGAAAATATCAGAAGTTCCCCAAGGACTTCAGTACATGAATAGTCAGGCAATGTTATTTGCAATGAAATAATACTGGAAACAACCTAAATGTCCCCAAAGAGAATTAGTTTAACTAATCATGCGAACTGCACGTGATGGAATATCAAACAGCAACTTAAAAATTAAATTTTTGAAAGTACTTTTTTAATCACATGGAAAAATGGTAATAGAAAGTAAGATACAATAGGATCTCAATTTTGTTGATGGATGGCTAGATCTGTCTCATACATGTAATTTATACATATATAAAACATACGTGTATACACAGAGACAGAGACAGAGAGAGAGGGACAGAGACTGAGAAGAACAGTAACAGAGAAACAAATGGGAAAGAACGAAGCGCCCGCAAGGTCACGTAGCCTGAACTCCTTCTGGCCGCTTGGTGGCAGTTTGGAAAATGGTCCTAACACTCCTGCATATAACCTATCTTAGCTTAAGAATGAGCCCTGTAAAGGGACGTAAAGGGACAGGGCTTTGAGACTTTGTTTAAAATGATAGTCTGAGCCTGGGCCAAACGGCTTGTGAGTTGCTTGCGCATTGCTATACATTTATTGTTGATAAATCAGAGGATTTCTGACATGGTGCAGGCCTCAGAGGTCCTTCGTGGAGGCACGGGGTCCTCAGTCATCTCAAGTTCCCATAACAACACAGACTGGAAAGGAAATATGCAGATTTTCAGTGTTTCAGCAGCTCAACAGAAACCCAGCATCCTTGTACGGAGACTGCAGAGGTGAACCCGAACATGGACTTCCGCTGGTTTTATCTGATGTTATGTCAGCTCTGTAATGCAGGTTGTCAGACCAGCAGCTCCGCAGCTGATTAGATACGTGTGCTTTTGACTAATAAGAGAACTGGAAGATGAATTAAATGATACTGAGCAAAGGACATTAGCTTGGTATGTAGAAATCTTCCAAAACAATGTATCTCTTAAGAAAAAGTAATAAAATAATAAAGAAGGTCATCAGTAGTGAAAAGGCTTTTGAGCCAGACCTACACTTCCTCCACTGTACCAGTTGATCTTTCTGTCTGGGACTCCAGGACCTGCAGAGAAAGTGTAGGTCTGGCTCAAAATGCTGTTGTATGTAAAAGGGTTGACTGTGTCTTCCTTACAGAGGGGCTGTGAGAATTACACATATAGAAACAAAGCTCACCCAAATATGTACACTGTAGGACCCAGCATCTCCATTCTCAGCTACAGCCAGTGCAAGTGCTTCCCTGTGTTCACCAAAAGACACATTGTAGACTGCTCATAGCAGCACTATTTGTAATACTTGCAAACTGGAAGCTACCCAAATGCCTATCAAAAGTAGAATGGATAAGTAAATTGTGGTACATTCACACATGGAATATATTCAGCGATGAGAATGAATGACCTAGAGCCACATGCAACAATGCTATGTTGAATCAAAGAAGCCAGACACAAAATAGTACATGCTGCAGGATTCCACTTGTGCAAAAACAGGCTAAAGCAAAGTAGTCTGTTAGAAGTTCACCTCTGAGGGTGTTAGCTCCTAAAAGGGAGCCTGAGGAGGGCTTCGAGGGTCTTGGTAACATCCTCCTGTTTGATCTGTGTGATGGTTATGCAGGTGTGTTCCATTTCTGAAAAATTCATCGAGCTCTACACTTAGGGTATCACAGCTTCCTGTCTGTATATTATACTTCAACAGAAAGTGGAAAAAAGCTAGCTCAGTGCCTGGAACAGTGATAGTACTTACTAACATCATTACTACTTGTATAAAGCTCCTATTTACTGGCAAAGCCCTATGTCTGAGTCTAGTCTTGGAAGGGGAAATGGAGGAGAAGGGTAAGAAGGGAAAAGAGACAGAAAGGAAAGGAAAGGAAGGACGTGGAGGACAGACCCCTGAGGACCCCCCCACCCATGATCCCTGCTTGCTGCTGTCCATGCCTTGTGTGTTCTCCTCCCCTTGTGTGTGGGTAAGGCCTGTGGCCTGCTTCTAACCTATAGAATGTGAAAAATGTGACAGGATGTATGTGATTGTGTTACATGGGATGATAGTGCCCATCCTACAGGACTCTCTCCCTGGTGAGAAAGCAAGTAGCCACGTTGGGAAACCCTCTGTGGCAAGTGACTGCCGTGGTCTCCAGCTGACCAAAGTTCTCAGGCCTGCAACCTCAGAGAACTGGATGCTGCCGACAATCCTGTGAGCAGGAAAATGGAGCTTCACCAGTCGAACCTCCGGACGAGAAAGCAGCTGGCCAACATCGTGATGGCAGCCCTGGAAGGCCCTACACGGAGGACTCAGCTAAGCTGTGCTGAATTTCTGAACTATGAAAACTGTGAGACAATAAATGCAAGTTGTTTGAAGCCACTAAGTTTGTAGGAATTTGTTACACTGTAATAGATAACTAATACAGCGGAGAAAGACAAACAGCCTTGCTCATGGTGGGTACAAAGTACATCTCATGATATGCATTGAAATTGTGTCCTAAATTTCAAAGTATTCTCATTTACAATGATCCTGTGGTCTGGACTTTGCTCTTGTGGCATCTGCCCCCCAGTGGGGCTAAGCCCAGAGTCAGCCATCACTGAGAACATTAAGTCAGACCCACCTGGGTTTGGATCCTGGCTCTTCCACCATTTGGCCTTGGACAAGCTCCTTACCTCTTCCAGGTCTCAGTTTCTTATGCGACTAACACAGATGATGATATTTTGCCTTGCACAAGTCACACAGTAAAGACTAGTTTTCCTCCTTCCTTATAAAATGATATTACTACACTCAGAAACAGAGGGATCAGACAGAGTGAGAGGCATTCTGCAACATTCTGCACCCGATCCAAAGCAGGGGGATAAAATTAAAACCACCACAAAAAGAAATGGAGCAAGATTCCCTTCAGTTTAAGGCACTGGACATCCCTCACTGTGAAGGTTGGGACCGCAGCATGCACACACGCACACACACACATCCCTGTACAATAAACTATACCAACTCTCACACACAGATCAATACACCAGGGCAAGAGAGAAGGAAGCAGGCAGGGCAGTATGCCAAAGGCAGAAATCTGTGTGTGGGCTGTGAAGCTGTATTTCTGGTCCAATAAATCTATCTGCTTTGAAAGGACTCCTCCAACCTCATGACTGCAGTTAACTACCTTCCTCAGGGGCTGTTTGTTACGTTCAAGGTCAGGTGATGGGCACTGGTTTTCAAAGTCACACACAGTCACTCTTCACCTGCCTCTGGGAAAGCTCTATAATATCTAAAGAATCAGCTAAAAACTAGTCTATCTACAGACTATTGAAAAGTTGGGAGAAACGGGATTGGTTAGCCTCTGACTTCTGTCCCTGTTGGATTTCCAAAACTCACCTCTACGTCCTCTCTAGGATGCCTCCCCTAAAACCAGTAGAAGAATCAGCTAAAAACTAGTCTATCTACAGACTATTGAAAAGTTGGGAGAAACGGGATTGGTTAGCCTCTGACTTCTGTTCCTGTTGGATTTCCAAAACTCACCTCTACGTCCTCTCTAGGATGCCTCCCCTAAAACCAGTATCTCCATTAATTTTCTGTTTGTTGAGTCTCACAGTAGCATAGGCATCAGCCCATAAAAGAAACAATAATAATGGCTGCTGTTTAGTTAGCCCTGACTCTGTGCCAGGCACTACTTCACTTAAATGCATTCACTTCCCATGCATTACTTCACTTAAATCCACAACAACCCAGGAGCTGATTACAGTGGGTCTCTGTCTTTACAGGTAAGTAAACAGGCACAATCAGGCTAAATAGTCTGCCTAAGGTCACAGAGCTGGGAGCTGACACAGTCAAAATTTGAACTGAGGTCCTTCTGACACCGAAAGTCATGCTCTAAGTGAGAAGCTACACTCTGGGAAGCTTTAGCTGGCTGCTCCTGCTTTTTGTTAGAGATGTTTATATCATCTTGTCAGTAAGAGCAGCCCAGATGCCTCTAGCATGAGCTCCTGCTATGGGACTGTGCAGCGACCTGCACTTCATCAGGGATCGAAGGCAGACCGGAGCCCAGGGACTGGGTTTTGACTACAGAAGCCAGAGACTTATCCACCCGCCGTAGAAACTGGAGCAGCCCATATTTGGAGTTGGGAAGAAGTTTAATAATAGTACACAAACTTCCTTGGAAGAGGATAGCCTAAAGGGGAACTGGTTAAGAGAAAAAAGCAGCATTGTTTTTGTAATAACCCTTCTCAGTTTATAATGAGAAAACCTCTCTTCTGCATGGAGCAACCTCCTAGCGTGAGTCACCCCAAGATTCAACTTCCAACCGCTGCCCCTTAGCCTTGTTTTTGTAATAACCCTTCTCAGTTTATAATGAGAAAACCTCTCTTCTGTATGGAGCAACCTCCTAGCGTGAGTCACCCCAAGATTCAACTTCCAACCGCTGCCCCTTAGCCCAGGAAGCAGGAACACAATGGAGTAGTCAGGTGTAAATTACAGGAGCCCGGCTGGGCAGGAAACAAGGTGAGTTATAATAGTAGAGTAAATTAATTTCACATAAGTGGGATTAGCAGTTAAATAAATAGCAGTCCCACCACTAACCCTGTCTGGAATGCTGTGTCCCCTGCCAGGGGACAGAAAAAGCTCACGGCTGAGCAGGAATCGGGTTGCAACGGTCACCTACCCACTGTTAAGGACAACTCCTCTGGAAATATAAGGCAGAAACATTCTTATGTTAGGAAAGACATTCCAAGTTGAGAAAAGGAAATGATATATGGGGAAAAGCTGCCTCTCACTGATGGTTCAGCCACCTTTTATGGAGGCTGAGATGCTCTGAGAGGCAACGGAGCCTGAGAGCAGGCTGAAGAGTCAGGGAGGGACCACCCAGGATTTGGGGTAAATTGGGGGTAATAAATTCTGTGGATGGATCCATCGGGAGCTTCCATTCCAGGCTGGGTTCATGCTGGTTTTATTTTTAAATCATCTTGTTTGTTTGGGCTTTTTAAGCCTTCTGTCCCTTTCACAGATTTAAAGTGACCTCTGTTCAGGTGAGTGGAGTCCTGGGTTCCTCAGGACCTCAGAGGAGGCAGAGCATGGTGGGGAGACCAGGGCTTCAGTTCAGCCAGGTCAAGGCAGCAGAGCTTGGATTTCAACTCAGGCTCCTGCTCTACAAAGTAGGGTCAGTAATACCAAATAGCGTTGGTGTGAGGACTAAGTTAAATTGAGCCAAAAGAAAAAAGCCCCAAATCCAAATTCTGACCTTCTGAAGATAAACATGTAAATAAATAGCCACTCTCTTTCCTCCCCTCCCTCTTGTCTGTAAAACAGTAGGGCCAGACAAGAAAATCCATAGTGGATACTGTCCAAAGAGGTTAGACTCGAAATCCTCCCAAGGCAGGGGGAGTTGCCTGGCCTTCAGGTCATTCTCGGGAAGGACCTCCAGGGACGCTTCACGAGGCTGATTCTTACTCTGCATTTGCTTAGAGTCTTGAGCTACTCAAGGCTGCGGGGTAGCAAGGGACAGGGGCACGGGAACACTCTATGAGTCCTTTAACCAGGGTTCCTAAACTTTTCTGACTATACGCACTTGAGGGAGGCCAAAGAACACCAACGCCTGCCTAGTTACCACCTCTCTCCTGAGTTTGGTAAATAGGGGGGTGGGGGTTAAGGAAAGGAGATGAGACTTGCAAAAGAACCGAGCGAACTGGTGAACTTGTTGACCATGCAATATACATGACTCCCTTCCTAGTTTCATTACAGGAAAAGAACCTGCCGTTGTACACCGATTCTATATTATAAATGAATGCTCTGCGATCTCAAAAATAACTCTACTAATTTTATTATGCTAAACCTTGATACTAAGATGAAAGTTATTAAAATAGCGTAAATCCACAAGCAAGCAAGCCACCAATGAAGTGTCCCTACATAATAGAGTGACCAACCATGCCAGTTTGTCCAGGATTTTCCCAGTTTTAGAAAGTTCTAGATCCTGGCAAACCCCTCAGTCCTGGGCAAACTTGGATGATTAGTAACCCCACTTTACAAGCAAAATGTAAGGGGATCATGTGTATATGTCCTTTATCAATAGGGGTATATGAGAGTTAATTATTGAACTGCAGCTTATTTATATAATGTATAGATATATTGGGCAATTTTATAGACCAAAATTCTCTGGAAGTAAACACTCATTACTACCACTGTAGGAAAGACCAAAAAACTCTCACCAGACTAAGTGGTTAATGAGGGCACAAAACCAATACTAACATAAATAAAATGAATAACAGCAACTGAAAACCACAACAGCTCAAAACAGCTGCTACAGAGCTGACTGAAGAGCGTTCTTTCAAATATTGGAGAAATTCCACCTGTGTAAAGTAACATGTAGAATAACAAATTTAAGTCCTCAGGAACCCCTGGGAACGCTAATTTTAGTTTATGAATACCAAATTTTTGTGGGTTACTGGCAAGTAACCAGTAATTGTATGTATGTAAGAAGGAAAGTCCATGTGATCATCTGCAGGAGCCACGGGAAAGTCTGCATTCTTGGGTCAGTTCATAGTCATCATAATGACACTTTGTTCCCTCTGGGGTGTCAAGGCCAAGACCTTGGAAGTCACTGCTTTAGTTCATTTAATAAAAGAGAAAACTGAGGCACAGAGAAGTTAAATTACTTTTCCAATGGATCCTCCACCAAAAGATTTTCTGAAGGTTACAGAAGTGTGTTAGAGAGGCAGATTTGTAGGCTTTTCAGATATTTAGTCTCTTCTGTTTAATCACTGCCTCCAGTTACATCTGAAATAGTGAAAGAGGGTTAATTCCATCGGCCCCTCTTAGGACCTGTTATGGGTTGAATTGAGTCCCCCCCAAAACATGTTGAAGTTTTAACCTCCTGGTACCTGTGAATGTGACCTTGTTTGGGAAAAGGGTCCTTGCAAATGTCATTAAGTAAGGACCTCTAGAGGAGACCATCCTGGATTTAGGGTGGGCACTAAACTCAATGACAGGTGTCCTTATAAGAGAAAGGCAGAGGGAGATTTGAGACACAGACACAGAGAGGGAAGCTCATGTAAATACAGAGGCAGAGACTGGAGTGATGCAGCCACAAGCCAAGGATGCCTGGAGCTACCAGAAGCTGGAAGAGGCGAGGAAGGATCCTCCCCTACAGCCTTCAAAGGGAGCATGGCCCTGCCAACACTTTAATTTTGGACTTCTGGCCTCCAGAACTGTGAGAGAATAAATTTCTTTTGTATTAAGCCACCAATTTGTGTCACTTTGTTTCAATAGTCCGAGGAAATGAATACAGGACCTCTAAGTGGCTCACAGCCCCTGGGGGCCGCATGTCCTCCTTCTCACACTCTCTGCAGGTGATTGAGGACAAATGAGGCTTGCAAGGTCCAGGGTTCAATCCCTATACCAGCCAGCCACCAAAAAGAGGCTTAGGGGAAGGGGCAGTCCCTCATTGCCACTCTTCACCGTTTCTTTCCTGTCCCCGTCATAGCAGCATCAGAGAGTTTGGGGCCTCCCCCCTGCAGGGCACACAGCTTGTGCATGGAGAGAGTGGCCTGGTATCAGTTCCCGTGCCATGCACCAGGCAGGTGGGGAGCCTGGCTGGCACCCAGCCCCTCCTCCCTGAGGCCAGGAAGTTGAGGGCCTGTTCCCGGTCAAGTGCTTACAGCAGGACCCCTTGACATTCTCCTGTCCACATGCCACTGGGCAAGGGCAAGGGCAAGGGCTTGGATAAGTCATCCTGACCTTTGCTTCCTTTTTCTAGGACAAAAGCAAAGAGCCCATCAGATTACCAGGGGAAGGGGCCTGCCTCTGAGAAGCTGAGAATGTCATACATGACCTTGCTTTTACATTTAGCATCTTCTTATAGATGCAATATACAAACTTGGTTGGGTTACAGTTTTCTCTGATGTGACTGCTCATGAACTTCCACCTAGAGGAGGGGCAAGCCTCCCTAGGGCCAGGATGGCACCAGCCAGTACAAGGTCGATGGTTATAAATATTCATATTCATACAGAGTATGATCCCAATTTTATAAAATAAATGTAATCACATGTCTATCTGCATTGAAATGTCTGGAAAGAAAACACCAAAATGTTATCTATCTGGAGTCGAATTAAAAATATTTTATTTTACTTTTGTTTACCTCTTTTCTAATATTACTGCAATAAACAAGAAGGAATGATGTAATAAAAACTAACAGGGAAAAATCGCCCATGCCTACAGCTTTCAAGCACAAATATTGTTAATATTTCGATGCCTGATAAATAAAAACACCAAAAGAGATGTAATGTCATAACTACATATATTACATTAACCCTTTCTTATTGCAGAAAGGAATACAGATGGCTTTTTCCAGTGAAACACTTTTTTTCCTTAGCTTTGATCATCCTGTGTTCATAATACTGTGGTTTCACTTAATATCATCACGAACATTTCCCTACATTGTTCCAAATCCTTCCATTCATAATAATCATAATATTTAGTTGGTGCATAATAGTCCAATAAGCTTATAAATCTTTATTTACTTACATAGTCCCTATAATTGGACATTTTAGTTTTAGATTTGCAATCACTTAATATCATCACGAACATTTCCCTACATTGTTCCAAATCCTTCCATTCATAATAATCATAATATTTAGTTGGTGCATAATAGTCCATTAGGCATATAAATCTTTATTTACTTACATAGTCCCTATAATTGGACATTTTAGTTTTAGATTTGCAATTTTAAAATTAAGGATTTTAGGGGCTGGCCCGGTGGCGCACTGGATAGTGCGCCGCTTGGGAAGCGCGGCGGCACTCCCGTCCGAGGGTTCGGATCCCACGGGTGCGGATCCCACATACAGACCGGTTCCTGCTCACTGGCTGAGCGAGGCGCGGGGGCAACGCTGAGGGTTACAATCCCGTTGCCGGTCCCCGGTCCAGTACGGGGGCAACACTGAGGGTTGCGATCCGTTGCCGGACACGGAAAAAGATAAAAAGACAAAAAAAAAAAAAATAAGGATTTTATGTTTAAATCAAAATTTAGAGAGCCAGGCAATTTACAAGTTGTATTATCTTTTTTTATCCCAGTGGTTTATTTTAATTAATGAGCAATCATTTAATTTATAACTCTCCATGGTATCTATGTATGCATTCATGTCTTATCACACTGTTCTTTTCTTTAAATTACAATTTTTCTTTAAATTAAAAATTTTTAAATGTCGCCAACATTTTGGGTCCCAGGATCCAATTTGATTTGCCCTCATGGTATTGCAACTTCCCCTCTGCTGAAGTGGACAGAGGGTTTGCAGGAATCCGTGTAGAGCCAAGATTCTCCTAAGACGTCTGGCCCATAAAGTCCTCGGCACCTGGTCCAGGAGAGGAGGGGTCGGGTGGTTTATGCCTCCCTGTCACTCGTGCTGACACTCACAGGATGGAAATCAGCGGGAGCCATGGCTGACTGTTTCGCCAACATTTGGAGTTAGACCTGCCTTGCCCCATCCAGTCAGGTCATGGCTGGGCATTCTTGCTCCTGTCTTTCAATGTGCTGCTAGCCTTGTTGGTTTGAAAGTGATTTTGAATATTAATTGATACAGAGTAAAAGAAACACTGTTTCTGCCACCAGGTTTCCATTTTCCTAAAATACCGGTGCTGTGTTCAGCTCCAGTCCTGCCCTGCCTTCATTCATGTGACATCCCCGCCTTTCTGCAAGGAGCACACATGTGTGGCACGTGCCATGCCATTCCTCACCCCTCGCTCGAGGCAACATCACCAAGTGATCACTGCGTTCTTTCCAGAAAAGCCTAATGAAGCAGGTGCTGGCACCTGAGATTTAAAAACACGATTTGCTGTCCCTGGATGCAATAATGTTTAATATCTCTTCTAACTCTGACAGTCTGTGAACCTTTATCCAAATCATTCCATTTTTACTTTCTAACTTAAAATCTGAATTGAATGTGATTGCAAACAGAGAATAAAAAGTCTCAGCAATTACTAGTGTGAATCCTGATGGGAATCCTCGTACTGACCAGAGCGGGGAGAACAGCCTGGAAGGTGGGATACGAGGACCAGCAACACAGAGACGATGAATCTAAACCGTGTGGAAGCAGAGGCACTTCCTCAACCACACTCAGCTCGCGAATCCTGATGGGAATCCTCGTACTGACCAGAGCGGGGAGAACAGCCTGGAAGGTGGGATACGAGGACCAGCGACACAGAGACGATGAATCTAAACCGTGTGGAAGCAGAGGCACTTCCTCAACCACACTCAGCTAAGGTTTTCCCCAATCCTTGGTGAGGAGTGATTGGAAATTAATATCAGAACCCCACTGTGTGTCCGTAGTTCACAATATACAATTATGCTTAAGTTTATGGTAAACTGCATATAATTCTCTTTCCATAGTACAGGTTCAGACCATCTCAAACAATTCTTCTATCATCTTTAGAAGCCCTACGGCAGAACTAACTCGATATTATCGTTGTAAATGTGTATTGAAGGGCCCCCCAAGTGACTGCGGTAAACAAGATTCTTATTCCTAAAGCAAGGGGCAGGTAAATAAAACCCTTCCCAGAATGCTGCTTTGATAATGCTTGATTTTGCCTGGAGTGCCACATGGTGCAGTGGCACCACAGGGCTTACACCTGCAGCCATTCGCCATTTCACAAACATCTCTTAAGAGCCTACCACAGAGCTGGCACTGTGCTAGGTGCTAGGGGTACAGCAGAAAATAAAACTAAGTCCACAACCTCAGGAAGTCTCCAGGAAGTAAGCAATGACAGCATGAGTGAGGATGCGACCTTATGCAAAAGTCTGAGACAATCACTAAAGGACAAGGATGAGGAAGACAACAAGAAAGTAGTAAAAGCACTGATGTAAGACTAAGCGCGTGTTGGTACAGAGCAGGTCCGTGGCCTCTGTATTAAATATTTAGAATAAAGAGATGGGAAGGCTCGTTTTTCTTTCCCACTCTCCAAGGCATAAATGACACAAATAGTGAGATTCCGGAGGATTTGGATGGGTTTGAACACCGGGATGTTAGGTAGCAAGTCCCTGTAGTGTTTGCAGATGGCCTGAAGTGGGGCATGCAGGCGAGGAGAGGAATTCACACCCCTCCTGGATTAGGGGGAGATGGAGCTTTTAGGGAGCGACGATTGATGTGCTCATCTTGGATCACAACTGCAGGAGGGACCGCCAAGACACAGGCAGGCGACGGAAGGGGTTGTTTCATCAGGTTCCAGCCTTGTGCAGTGCCAACCTTGAAAGGAAAAGAAGAAAAGCTTGGAGACACCCAGTTTGGTGAATGCTCAGCCTCAAGAAGCTTAATTGCCAGGAAGGGCTTAGCAGTTGGGTCCGCAGTGAAGAAGACAGAGCTTAGATGTGACTCATCAGAGCTTTTAAAATTACTGCTTGAATGTGTAACTCTGCCCCCAGGCCATTTGGCCTTGGGCTGTGTGAAGGGATGTTGAGGAGCCTGTTGTCTTCACAGTGCTTGCTGGAGAACTAGCTAAAAGTGCAAATGATTGCCTGCTCCAGAGCTGTCCTCAGCTCCTCAAACCTCCACTCCCTGTTACTGTGGTTTGCAGCTGCCTTTCCTGCCTCCATCTGCTTACCCTGAAAGCCTGGCCTCACTTGATAATAGTGCAAATTACAGCAATGCCTCCTTGTATCTGCATAGATCTCACAGTTTATAAGCTTATGACAATTTTTATTTCATCTGATAGAACAATATGTACGTGGAGGCGGAGTACATATTATCGCCCCCCCCCCCATTTTACAGCAGAACAAACTGAGGCTCAGACTGCAGGGGGGTATTATCTTAGTCTCATAGCTGGTCGTGGTGCTAGATTCCAACACAAAAATTTTCACTGTAAACACCACTGCAATACAGGGGTCTTTATAAGACAGCGTGTCCACACAGCTGATTGTAAGCTACTTATGGATCTGCGACTGAATTGCAGACATTTTGGGGTGAGGACTTAATCCCGAGGGCAGGAGAAATGCTCTCTCCCAGCAGCCAGGTTTGGAGGATGTGGGGTCCAGCCCATCCCTGCTAGACAGAGATGGAGGTAATGATGGTGACAATCCCAATGGCATAAGACTCAGCCTGCTGGGCCCTGCAGCCCTAATGCAGTTTGGGGTGGTCAGAATCAGCCCCTGACACCTGGAGCCAGTACCTGAAGCGCTGTCCGTTGACTGGGCACGCGGCATGCCTTTGCCCTGCATTGGAACAGCGTTTGGAGAGTTATCTCTCTGCTCCACTGTGTACCGTCTTGGTGCTCTTATCTCCCCCTTGGGCCCAGAGTGACCCCAGTCCAACCACCGGACTCTCTCCTGGGACCTCGGCACTGCCCAGAGGGACATGCTTGAGCACGTTATTCCCGGGGCAGAACTCGAAGGAAGCTATAGAAGTTTCTCCAGCCCAGATCCCAGAACACTTTGGTTCTTGTCCTTTTTGAAGCCCTGTTCTCCTCCGTTCCACCGGACTCTGAAAGTCCCCGGTGCCCTTCCAATAAATCTCTTCTATCTAAGCTAGCGAGAATCGGTTTCTGTCGCTCACAATCAGAGAACAGTTGGACATCTCCGTCTGCCTCTATTCCAGAGAAGCAGCAGAGTATAAAGAAAAGAGCCCTGGAAGTGAAGCCAAAAATCTGAGTTAGACTCTAGTCTCGGCCACCTCCTGGCGGGGCCATCTCAGACAAGCTACTTCACCTTTGTGAAAACTGTCTCCTCACCAAAAAATATGGGTAACAATAAGCACATCATCTGTTTGTCGAAAGCATTACATGAGATAACATATAGAGGCCCTGGCACGGCACTGACACACAGTAGGTGCTTTCCTTCCTTCCGCACCTTTGTGAAAACTGTCTCCTCACCAAAAAATATGGGTAACAATAAGCACATCATCTGTTTGTCGAAAGCATTACTTGAGATAACATATAGAGGCCCTGGCACGGCACTGACACACAGTAGGTGCTTTCCTTCCTTCCTTCCTTCCTTCCTTCCTTCCTTCCGTTCTACTCCCTCATCTCCTTCCTGGTGACTTTTGTCTCCAGCCTCCTCCTTCTCAACCTTCTCTCTCCTCTCCTCTTTCACCTCCTTCTTTTCATTTATTTATTTTTACTAAGACATTAATTATACATATTTGTGGGGTACTGAGTGGAACTTCAATTTCAACACATGCATGCAACGTGTGGTGATCAGAGCAGGGCGGTCACAGCCGTCCGTTTCACCGTCTTCTGTATC
>NW_007731053.1:61310-66460 GCF_000696425.1 Galeopterus variegatus | reverse complement strand
TGCCCTTCCAATAAATCTCTTCTATCTAAGCTCACAATCAGAGAACAGTTGGACATCTCCGTCTGCCTCTATTCCAGAGAAGCAGCAGAGTATAAAGAAAAGAGCCCTGGAAGTGAAGCCAAAAATCTGAGTTAGACTCTAGTCTCGGCCACCTCCTGGCGGGGCCATCTCAGACAAGCTACTTCACCTTTGTGAAAACTGTCTCCTCACCAAAAAATATGGGTAACAATAAGCACATCATCTGTTTGTCGAAAGCATTACATGAGATAACATATAGAGGCCCTGGCACGGCACTGACACACAGTAGGTGCTTTCCTTCCTTCCTTCCTTCCTTCCTTCCTTCCTTCCGTTCTACTCCCTCATCTCCTTCCTGGTGACTTTTGTCTCCAGCCTCCTCCTTCTCAACCTTCTCTCTCCTCTCCTCTTTCACCTCCTTCTTTTCATTTATTTATTTTTACTAAGACATTAATTATACATATTTGTGGGGTACTGAGTGGAACTTCAATTTCAACACATGCATGCAACGTGTGGTGATCAGAGCAGGGCGGTCACAGCCGTCCGTTTCACCGTCTTCTGTATCTGCATCCTCTACTCGCTAAAGCCAGCACCTCGCCCATCTCCCTCCCCCACCCTCACCTCCAACTCCTCCATCTCCCCTGCTCTCACCGAGTAACCAGAGCATGGGTGACATTCAGGGCACGGCCTCGACTTAACAGCAAGTTAATAGTGAGTGACACGCACATGGGACACTTTCAATGGTGCTTCTATCAATTGATCATGAGACATCAGGTCAATTCAAAATAGCTTCTAAAATAGCTAAGAATGGGGCCGGCCCGGTGGCGCACTGGATAGTGCGCCGCTTGGGAAGCGCGGTGGCGCTCCCGCCCGAGGGTTCGGATCCCACATACAGACCGGTGCCTGCTCACTGGCTGAGCGAGGCGCGGGAGCGACACCGAGCGTTGCGATCCCGTTGCCGGTCCCCGGTCCGGTACAGGGGCAACACTGAGAGTTGCGATCCGTTGCCGGACACGGAAAAAGACAAAAAAAAAAAAAAATAGCTAAGAATGGGGCCGGCCCGGTGGCGCACTGGATAGTGCGCCGCTTGGGAAGCGCGGTGGCGCTCCCGCCCGAGGGTTCGGATCCCACATACAGACCGGTGCCTGCTCACTGGCTGAGCGAGGCGCGGGAGCGACACCGAGCGTTGCGATCCCGTTGCCGGTCCCCGGTCCGGTACAGGGGCAACACTGAGAGTTGCGATCCGTTGCCGGACACGGAAAAAGACAAAAAAAAAAAAAAAATAGCTAAGAATGGCAAAGGAATTTATTAAGCTGTTTATCCCGAGAGAAGAAGGAACTAAAGCAAGATCTATAATCCTTCCCCAACCTGTAAGGGGAGCATCGACCTGGGTACTTCGTAAGGAAAAGAGGATAGGCCCAGAAATACTCCCTGCAAAGCAGAGAAAATACACTGGGACCAAGTGAGACAACGACCCCCTTTCATTTGGAGATAGAAAGGGCACCGAGTTTGTGAACAGGCTGAGGGTGGGGTAAGGAGAAGTCGGAGGGTGAGTTGAGGCGACGGCAGGCTGGCTCCAAGTCAGATGATGTGCTTGGGGCTGAACAGACCCTTCCTGTCGTGCCTCTGTTTCTTGTTTCAAGCCCTGGAGGGAAAGAGGGGTCACTGGGAGCTCTGTGCAGGCCTCCGTGCATCACCCAGAGGGACATTTTGGCCCCGGGACTGTAGTCAGTCCTTGGGAAGTCAGCAGGCAGCTGAGAGGTCAGGGCACGACTCTGGCATTTGAATGGGGAGGAAAGCCTGAGGCTGCCCTGGATCCAGTGCTGACTGTTTGGGTTGCTGCGAGCAGTTCGTGTTCTCCGCTCTTCACTGCCACCTCCTTTCATCTGAGTCCCTTTCCTCTGAAATTGAAAACACACAAAAATCATTTTTGTCTTAGATGATAATTAGCCATTGACTTGGTTCCACAGCTTCCAACAGCCTTGGAGGTAGGAGCCTTTTACGCCAGAATGGCAGGAGTTCTGATGGCGTGTGGCCTGGCCCTCTCCTTTGTCCCAGCCAGAATTCAGTTCCGATCACTCTTCCATCCAGTGGCTGTGTGAATGTTCAGGTGCATGTGCCCAAGTGAGCACTACTGCTTGGGCCACATCAATAGGCTTCCTGGGACTTAATATCACAGGAGAGCTTTCTGAAATTAGGTCTCCAGTGTGACCCATCTAAAGCTGTGTCTCTAACCAAGCACGTTCAAAATTGTTTTAAAAAAACTGTGTCTGAAAGTGTGGAAAAGAGTTTTGATGGTCTTTGAGCTCTCAGAGAGCAAAGCCCAACATTGAAAAGGGGACAGAAAGAAGAGGTCTTCTTCAGATGCCCCCACTGCTGAGGCCATCAGCATCTGGGACACCAGTGTGGGGTACACGTCGCTTCCCTCTCCCCTCCTTTTTCTCTTTGTCTCCAGTGGTAAGGAATAGAGAACCATGGGTACCAGAGGATGTCATTGCTAGTGACTAATGTCTGCCTAAGTAAGGAGCAGGGTCCACATGGCAGCTGCCTTCAGGTGCTTGACCTGGGTGGACTTCTGTCGGACCTCACAGCCCCCACTCCCTTTCACAGTGCCCTTCCACACCGATTCCAGTCTTGTCCATGAGATTTTCTCTAGCCAATGGGACAGTAGCAAATGGGAAAATCAGGGACACTTGGGAAGGAAAGAGCCAAATAGATCACAGTGAATGGTTTTAGGACAAGAACTGTGGATACTGTGAGTACAGTGGAGGCACCACTTCACGGCCCTGGAAGTTACCATTGGCTTTCAAATCACCAGAGCCCCCCTCCAGGCTTGGCTGAATGTGATCTCAGCAGATCAGCCAACCAGTGGGTACTAACAGAGTACTGACTGTATGCCACCTCCTGGAAGCCATGCCAGCCACATCCAGAAAAGTAAGTTCACAGCAATAAATGGAGAAATAAGTGGCAGTTAAATAATTCTATATGGACTTCTGGAGGAGAAAGGCTTGAATTAGACCAGGAGGAACAGCTAGAACTTAATAACAAAAAAAATTTTGGGCCTGGGATCAAGACAGGTCAGCATGAAAGAGTGCCGTGATCGATTAGTGATGTCTGCACGAGCACGGGAATGGCAGGGGCACATCATCTAGTCACCCTCTCCGGACTGGATGGCACTTAAAGTCCTTTTGCTCTTTAACAGTCCATGACTAATGGCGTTTGTTTTTTAGAAACAGCCATGGCACTCAGAGTCCCTGTTACTTGGGGTGGTCGAGAGAGGGAAAAGGCAGGGACTATACTTTTTTCGTCAGATTTCTCACCCAGAAAACTGAGAAATTTGTTAGTCTGATCTAGAATCATCCCAACTGCAAACATGCTGGCCACTCAGGGCAAACAAACAAACAACCAGAAATGTTAGAAAATTTTAGGTGGAAATAAAAGTAAGGGGGTGAGGAACATAAAACCTAGAATTACCTTTGGGAAGAGGAAGGGGAATTCCACTGGAGAGAGTCTAAAGAGTCTCAAGTCACTGGTGACGTTCTGTTTTTTAAGCTGGCTGGTAAATAATTGGGTGTTTGCACTTTTTAATATATGATCTATTTTATATATACAGATACACAGGTGCACACACACAAGTGATTAGGTCAAGTAAGAGAAATAACAGACTAAGCACCATGTCTGATGTCAGCTAAATCTAAATCGAGCATTTTCTTCCGGCGTCACCCCACATCCAGAAACGAGTTGAAGAAGTCCGTAAAGAATTATTTAACTCCCACTTATTTCTCCATTTACTGTTTACTGCTTAAGTCTAGTGCTTCCGGTGTTGCGTGGTAGTGACAACTTAGGACACAGAGTTGGAAGACCCGCTCTGCCACTTATTAACTATACCACATTTTATTTGTCTTAATGTTATCACATTCGTATCTGTAAAATGGGATAGCAATTGCCTACGTTAAAGTGTTGGCATAAGGGAAAAAGGTGATGATGAATGCCAATGTTCCAGAAAGCTCTATATTTTATTAACGGCTTCCCACATGCATACGACCACCATCTGCAAGGCTCCAATGATGTGCTTTTGAGACTCTTGAAAAGGTGATGATGAATGCCAATGTTCCAGAAAGTTCTATATTTTATTAATGGCTTCCCACATGCATACGACCACCATCTGCAAGGCTCCAATGATGTGCTTTTGAGACTCTTGTGCCAGTTTATCTCAAAGGCTCTGGTACTGCAGTCACCAGAAGGCTGGTGTTCTGATCAAGCCAGGGAGCTGCTTTCTCAACAAAAGCTTTGTCTTCTGCCACCCCAGGATGTCAGAGAGGAGACCTCCTTCTCTGGAGATTGCTTCTACATCCATTATTCCTAGATGAAGGGCCACACTTGGGGCCCAGAGCCATGAGATACCAGGCATTTGTGACTTTTCCGGATGACACTCCCTCCTTTTGGAAGACACTCGTCTCAGGCTCTCCGTAGTCTCAATCCCCTCAGGAAAGCACACAGGGACATAACGTAGGGATAATTTCCTGGCTCTCTGGGAGATGTCTGGCCATCCCAATTGACCTGATTTACTCCCAGGAGGCACTATTATGAATTACTGCAAAACTTAGAGACTTAACAAACATTTATCATCTCACAGTTGCTGTGAGTCAGGAATTCAGAAGTGGCTTAGTTGGTGGTTCTGACTCAAGGTCTCTCCTGAGCTTGCATTCCAGTTGTTCCCAAGACTGCAGTCTCAGAAAGCTCACCTGGCGCTGGAGGATCTGCTTCCCAGCTCGTTCACGTGGCTTTGAACAGAAGGCTTTAGTGCCCTGCTGGCTGTTGGCTGGAGGCCTCAGTTTCTTACCATGTGGGCTTCTCCTTATGGCATGGCAGCTTGCTTCTGCTAGGGCAAGTAATCTGAGAGAGAGAGTAAGGCAAAAACCACGATGTCTCTTAAAAATATTTTAGGTTCCTCATTATCTGTTATTGGTTTTTAAAAAAATCATACATAGTAATATCGAAAAACTAAATTTTAATGTTTGATATTATATAAAGTTCAGACCAGATGATAGAGATCTGCTATGCTTTGCAATGTGTTCTTTAAAATAACAGCTTCAATGAGATATAACTCATATACCATACAATGCAGCCATTTA
>NW_007731053.1:58001-61232 GCF_000696425.1 Galeopterus variegatus | reverse complement strand
GAGAGAGAGAGTAAGGCAAAAACCACGATGTCTCTTAAAAATATTTTAGGTTCCTCATTATCTGTTATTGGTTTTTAAAAAAATCATACATAGTAATATCGAAAAACTAAATTTTAATGTTTGATATTATATAAAGTTCAGACCAGATGATAGAGATCTGCTATGCTTTGCAATGTGTTCTTTAAAATAACAGCTTCAATGAGATATAACTCATATACCATACAATGCAGCCATTTAAAGTATACAATTCATTGGTTTTTAGTACATTCACAGAGTTGTGTAACCATCACCATGATCAACTTTAGAACATTTTCATCACCCCCAAAAGAAACTCCATAATCATTAGCAATCACTCCATATTCCTCCCTAAGCCCCCTAGCCCTAGGCAACGAGTAAGGTACTTTCAATCTATGTGAATTTGCCCATTCTGGACATTTGATTTAAATAGAATTATACAATATGTGGTCTTTTATAACTGGCTTCTTTCACTTAGCATAATGTTTTCAAAGGTTATCTTTATTGCATCGTGTGTCAGGACTTTATCCCTTTTTATTGACAAATAATATTCCATTGTATGGATATACCAAACTTTATTTACCAGTTGATAACATTCGGGTTGTTTCTACTTTTCAACTGTTATGAATAACACTGCTATGAAGATTTATGTACAAGATTTCGTGTGGACATATGATTTTATTTTGGGGGGTATATATCTAGGACTCGAATTGCTCAGTCATATGGTAACCCTATGTTTAACATTTTGAGGAACTGCCAGACTGTTTCTCAAAGTGGCTGCACCATTTTACATTCCCGCCAGCAATGTATAATGGTTCCAATTTTTCTACATACTTGCCAATACTTGTTATTTTTCTATTTTTTTTTTTTTATTGTAGCCATCTAAGTGGGTATGAAGTGGTATTTGTGGTTTTGATTTACATTTCCCTGATGGAAAATGTGTTGAGCCACATTTCATGTATTTGTTGGCCATGGATGTATCTTCTTTGGAGAAATGTCTATTCGGTTCCTTTGTCCATTTTTTAGTCAGGGTATTTGGCCTTATTATTGAGTGGCAAGAATTCTTTATATCTTCTAGAAACAAGATCCTTATCAGAAATAACTTGCAAAAATTTTCTCACATTCTGTGGGTTTTGTTTTCACTTTCTTGATCAAGACTTTTGTCTTGAAGTACAAAAGTTTTTTAATATTGATACAGTTTGTTTTTCTTTTTTCTTTGTGCTTTTGGTGTTATACCTAAAAAACCATTTCTTGATCCAAGGTCATGAAGATTTTATCTGTTTTCTTCTATTAGTTCTATAGTGTTAGCTCTTACATTAGGTCTTTGATACAGTTTGAGTTAATTCTTGCATATGGTGTGAGGCAATTATTTTCCATGTGGTCACAATGTATTTTATAACCTAATCTCAGAAGTGACTTACCATTACTCCTGCCACATTCTATTGGCCTCACAGGCCAACTCTGTTGCAATGTGGACAGGAACTACATACCCCGTTCTGGTCACGAAGACCAGGAGGATAATTGAGCACCATCTCTGAAGCTGGTTACCGTACCGCAAACTTTCAGTGTTCATTAATCAGGGAAATTATTGTTATTACCTTTACCGAGTAATGAAATGGGGTTATAAAATATTCCCTCAGCTATAAGTGCTAGCAAATCTATTCCTTTGTTATTGGTTTACTTTCTTTTGTGTCCTGGTAACGACAAGATCTATCATTTCTTGAGCTATTACTTGTTCCCAAACACACAGCCAATTTTCCGTCCCATTATTTCTGACCCCCACTTATTGGATATTAGAAGCAGTGGGCCTCTATCCCCCATCTGTTGATAAAGAAACCACAGGAGAGGTTAAATGACATGTCCAAGGTCACCCAGCCAGGAAGTGGTAGTCAAGTTCCAAAACCTTGGTTTATCAGACTTCGAAGTCTACCTTACCCTCCCCAACTGCTGTCCCACTCTCCTTGATGTGTACTTTGGGGCTGGGTTTTGTCAACTTCTCTCCTCTCTTCATGCCACATCAGTCTGGTTATTCTTAAAATCAGCGTCCTCCAAACACTTGGAAACACAAGCCGAGGAGCCATCAGCATCAGTTTGCATTAGGCTGAGCTGCAGGATTTAGGGAGAGGAAGCCATGATGGCAGGTGAGGTCCAGCGGGATCTGTTCAGTTCAGTTACCTTTCCTGTTGCTATAGCAGGTCTCTAAAGTATTGTACCAAAACCCAAATATAACCCAAGTACATTTTTATTTGCATTTTATAGTTTATTTTGAATAGCTGAGTTCCTTAACAGTTATTCACATTTTCCTTTAAAATGTTTTACAGCATCAAATATGATTTTTTTTACATCTTGTAATCAAAATTCTTTGAAAATGGAATCAAAATAAGCCTAGTTACAAATTCAAACATTACATGACTGGATACTTTTATGTGTACCCTTTCCGAAAGGAGATGTAGTGTGCTTCTCTCACTTTCTTTTTCTCACTCTGTCAGTCTCTATCTCACTCTCTCTCTCTGCCCCACTGCCCCCCACTAAATTTCAAGGAGACCGAGAAACTAGCAACTGGAAATAGAGACAAGGGGAACATTTTTGCCCCTCAAAGAAATTTAAAATCATTTTCAAAAATTATGTTTTTTTGTATCTTTTGGGGGGAAGGTGAGATTTTGCAATCTGGGGCTTTTTCACTGTAAGCATTTGCCATTAAAAAATGGCTGATGTTTTTCTCCTTTAAAGCAGCCATACAAAACCACACAGGTCAGGAGGTCCTCCCTGTGCTGCAGTCATTTTCATCCCACCTCCTAACCCCTGGGGACTTTATGTTTCTAAGGAGGGGCAACATATTGGAAACTTAATTCACCCAGCAAAGTTTCAGGCAGACACAGGAAAAACAAATATATCCATAAAAGCGCCTCATTTATTTTGCTGCATTTAGCCATTTCATGGCCCTCAAGTGGCTGTCACATTCCTCTAGGTCACAAAAACAAGCCTCCAGCATCAGCGGGTTGCCTACAGCTCCAGTGGGCCTTCTACAAATGCAAGCACACGTCACCTCTTGTTCCCACAGGTTAATTAGTGAGGTGGGACGGCAGTGGCTGGCTTAGACCACTGCAGGAGCTTCCTAACTGGCCTGTCTGCTTCTGCCCAGACTCCACGCCATAGACATACCTTTCTGAAATGCCCACACTTCTCTTCCCACCTTAAAATCACTCTGATGGGGCC
>NW_007731053.1:56649-57686 GCF_000696425.1 Galeopterus variegatus | reverse complement strand
GAGGGTTGCGATCCGTTGCCGGACACGGAAAAAGACAAAAGACAAAAAAAAAAAAAATCACTCTGATGGCAGGAATGAAGACAATCAGGTGTTATGAACCTCCTGAAGTAGTCTTGAAAAAAAAAAACTAAACCTGAATCTGATGACATGTGCAGATCAAACTCCCAATGTACAGGAAACACATGGATAGAGGCACATGCTAAATGATAACACAAGCACACAACCCATAAAATCCAGATTGTGGGAAACTCTATCTGACAAATGACCAGGTTTCTTCAACAAAAAATTACAAGGAAAAAAAAATAGATGGAAAGGAAGCCTGTGAATTAAAAGAGACTTAAAAAAGCAATGTATGGACTTTATATGGATCCTGAATCAAATTAACAAACCGTTTAAAAAAAATAAAGTCAAGGCAGTTAGGGAGCTATGAACACCTAACTGGATATTTAATGATGTTAAGGAAATATTGTCATTTTAGATGACTTAATGGTATTGTGGTTGTGTTAAAACAAACAACAAAAAAACTACCTTTTATTTAAAACATACTGAATATATACAGTTGAAATGGTATCTAGATTAGCATCCAATTAATCCAGGGGTGGTGGGAAGAGGCAAAGGCACAGCCGAAATGAGCCATGTTCATTGAAGGTGGGACACTGAGTTCATTATATTATTACTTATACTTCTGGTATGTTTGGAAAATCTCTATAATAAATATTTTTTATAAAGAAAAACCATGTTCTGATGGGTCCCCCATGGTCTCTGGATCTCATTGAGACCCTAATGAAATATATTGACCCTAAAACTGCATGTACATTCAGATATTTGCATACAACTTGAGAGATCACAGACCCCTGTTCCCCCTTAGACTTCTGGCCCTCAAGTTCCAGCACTAACCAACGTCCTTGGTGGTCTGGGCCAGCCCCCTCTCCAGCTTCTCCCCACCACCTGCCACGGGCACATGGCACACCCGCTCTGCCCACACCCGCTCCCCCACGCCTCTAGTCATGATGTTCCCTCTGTCTGAAGACCCTTTC
>NW_007731053.1:50260-56204 GCF_000696425.1 Galeopterus variegatus | reverse complement strand
GCCAGTACGGCCTCAGCCACTGCAAAAGCCTGGGGGTCCATCTAACTCCTACATCTGGTATTTCATTGGTCCCCCTGACAACCCCACAGGATGTGCCTGTGGAGTGGGGTGGGGGGCCCTCTTGGGCAATCACACAGGTCCTGAAGACACGTGCTGCCTGACACACCTACCATCTCACCCCACCTGAGACCCCCATCTTCTCCTGGGCTGCAGACAAATGGCCAGGTAAAGCCTCATTCACCATCACTATAAATTAGTGCAACCTACTAGGCAGGGGTGAGACTGAGGACTTTGGACACCCAGGAGCCAGCCCAAGACCCAAGACCTCCAGGACTGCAAAAGCAGGATGTGGGAGAAGAGTTCAGAAAGGGAGGGTCCTGACCAGAAAGGATGGGCACATACTAAGTCTAGGGTAAACAGAGTGGCCGGAACCAGGAAAGAGGCCACCAAGACTCAGAGAGAGAACTCAGGGCTAGGTCAGACAGGGCCCATGACAGGGTGGATCCCAGGGACCATTAAGCCCCTACCACCACCACCATGGCATTTGCCTGGCACCTGGTATTTCTTTTAAAGGGTTTGGCCTTTCCTGATTTTTAAAAGTCACCCTTGGGCTTGACAAGATGAGAAAGGGGTGCAGAAGAATATGTGATTTCTCTGAGCTTGCATCAGTCTCTAAAGGACAGTGGTAGAGGCAGACGGGGCAGCTGCAAACTGAGATTCTGTTTGCCCATCCAGGCCCCTGGGCTCCCCTAATGCACTGGAAAGGGAATTCTGGGTGTAACCCGGCACCTCACCTGCTCTCTTAGGTGATCTTCACCATCATCCTGAGAGAGGTAACGTTGTTCCCATTTTATAATTGAGAAAACTGAGACTCAGCGAGGACTTCGGAGCAGTTAAGTGCCTTGTACAAGGGGCTGTGGTTAGCAAGCAGTGGCGCTGGGATCAGAAGTCTGGTCTGACTTGCTCAGAAGCCCAAGGCCTATGACAATTGTCATTTCTCACATGTTGCTGTGTCCTTCAAGGCTCTAGTCTTCTTCAGGCGACATACTTGTGCCTTGAATCATCCCGTCAGCTCTTACCACTAAAGGTAATGCGGCTCAGATTCCGCAAATATGATATGGCATGGGCAGGGGAACTGGAGTGCTGGCTGTAAGGGGACAGCCGGGGAAGCCGACCCCAGGAGGTGAGTGGGGGGTCGCGCCCATCACTGCCGGCTTGGCCGGCGTTTGCTCTCTCCAGCTCTGCTCCTCCCTGGACAATGAGGCAATTGCTAGCAGAAAATTCTTTAATACCCCGACCTGTTCTGGAAGTGGTACCACCCCTTTGGGGCTTCTGTGCCCCTGGGCAATGTTTCTACTTCTAAAATCCCCCATTTCCCCTTCCGTCAGTAGCATCTCAGAGGGGACCCCCAAATCCTGTTCCAGTCTTAGTCACACCCACATTTGCTGACAGATCTGGAAATTGTTCTTATTAACCTCTCATTATCTCATTAGTGATTTGGTTTTGACTTGTCCCGTTTTGTCCTTCAAAGCTCTAGGTGCCATCCTCTCCCTCCTCCCAACAGCACGATGAAGGATGGACTCGCAGGGAGAGCCGGACTTGTCCCCCCACCTCCCCTCCCTGTCTGCAGAGCTTCAGTTCCCTTTGTTCATCCTTTCATTTCTTCTTTAATCCCAGATCCCTGCAGCCTCACTTGCATACTTTCCATTTTTCCCCTTCACTCTTTGAAGAAGTCTTCATGGGCACCTGAGTCTCCTGAGCCTGCTCTGTCCAGAGCTTGTCCTGTGTGTATTTTCATAATTATTTCCTTTGTTATGATTTTAACCTGTACATGGCAATTTCAGGTATCCGGAGCATTGCAGGGATTGTGGGATTGTAGGTAACCCACCTTCCTGGCCTCTTTGCCCCTTCCCTCTCCCAGGAAAATGCCCCTAGACTCCAAAACCTCTGCTTCTTCATACATCATAACAGCAATATGAACTAACATTTGAGAGCTGCAGTACAGTTTTCAAAGCCTGTTCGCTGTCCCAGGTAATCCTCCCAGCAACCCCAGGAAGGAGGTTTTGTTATTACCATCCGTATTTCACAGCAGGGGAAACTGAGGTTCAGAGACTACCCAAGGTTTCCCTGCTGGTGAGAGGCACTGTGAGAGGCACAAAGCAGGTGCCCACAGTTTGGAAGTGCTTGCTGATTTCATTTTGTTAGTCATCACCATCAAAAGCCCAGAGATACGAAGACACAATCTTCCCCCATGAGGACTTAGTTGTAGACATGTGTGGATTTGCCAAACTGAATTCCAAAAAGATTGTCCCAGGTTCACTCCACCCAACACGTACGGGAGTGTCTGTTCCTCCACACGGTCACCAACACTGAAAGGGCCAGAATTCTGGCCGTCTGTCCACTACACCTGTAAAGGCAGGATGACCTCTGCCCTCCTTATCCTGAGTTCCTGGGCTCCAGGTCTTCTCTCCTTCATGGGAGAGAAACAGAAAAAACGGAGCTAGAGCCCCTCCGTACGTGGGTCTGCAACCACGGTTCCCCTTTCCAATCGGGGTCTCCTTTGGCATCTGGTCTGAGTGACGCTCCCTGACATTCCCCCAACCTCACCACAACTGTGACCTGTCCTCTGCAGCCTGCAGCAGCTCCTGCACTTTATAAGCTGCCACAGATGGGGCCTACTTTTTCCTTTCTGAACGTTTTAAAACACTTTCTATCAGGTGCACACAGACATTCTTCTTGGTCTAAGGTGCACTTGGACGTCCTCCATGCCCATGCCCTGCCCGACCACCTCCGCTCTCCTTCCTAAGCGTAGCATCTCTCTCCATCGCCTCCTCCCTGTGGTCTCACCCTGGTTCTTATCGCTGAGCCTGTGGGACTTGTCAAAGTTTTAAACTTTGCATAATTGATGCTTTCCTCCTTGCTTTGCACAGACACGGGATATTTTCTCAACCTCATTGAAACAGAATTCCATGGCTCCAGCTACCACATCTTTCAAGATGGGATTTTCATCTGGGCTTGTACTCATGAGCTTGGCCCATCCCCACAATCCATACCCTGCGGCCACCAACAAGACCCAATGTCCTCAGCTCCCTCCAGGGCCAGGCCTGTGGGACCCGGGGAGAGCTCTGCCCACACAGCGAGGGAACCCGCTGGAGGGGCCTCCCTGTCCAGCCTTTCCTCTCGTCTTGGATCTCACCTGAGAAGACAGGACGCACAAGTGCGGCAGGATGCACAGGCAGAGTCACCATGGGACTGTTGCTGCACAGCAGCCTCAAGCTGAGCCAGGATGAAAGCTGACACTGTGAGCCTGAGAGAGTGACACGCCCAAAGACAAGAGCCCTGGTGGAAGGGCAGCGGGATCTGTGGCCAGGGTTCTGGAGACATACACAGTGAAGGAAATCAAATCACCAAACAGTAATAACCCCATTCATAGCTATTCCCACCCCATTCCTTTTTTTACCTTTATGGTCTGTCTTTAAAAATTTTTTTTTGAACTAATGATAGAGTCACAGGAAGTTGCAAAGACGTCTGTCCCACGTAACTCTTCACCCAATGGTTAAGGGTAAGCTCTAGTACAAAATCAGAAGCAGGAAACTGACACTGGAGCAGCACGTGTGGCTCTATGCCATCTTCTCACATGTGCAGATTCGTGCAAACGCCACTGCAATCAAGATGCAGTTCTACTCCATCACTACAAAGAATATGGCTCTTCCTTTTACTGGGTCCTGACAGTGTTCCAGGCCCTGTGCTAAGCATGATCTCATTTATTTCCTATAACACCCTACAAAACAGGGTCTGTAATTATTTCCATTTCCCACGCCAGAAGACTGAGGCTCAAGACGGTCACGTGTCTCATGCAGGGTCTCACAGCCAGTACGTAGCAGAGGACTGCAGCCGGGGTCTCGGTGCCTCCCTCACACAGCCTGGCACATGCGTCTCCTCACGGCGCGGTCGGGAGGCCCCTTGTAGTCTAGGTCTGTTGGGGGTCAAGCTGGACTGGACACTTGGAGGAGCGTCATCCTTGCATGTGTGTTGTCTGATTTCACCAATGAACTTGGAGGCTCTTCCGGTCCATTCAGTGTGGAAAGGGGTTTGTGGCAGACAAGAGAATGACGACGTAATTTAAGGAGAAGACTGGGTATCAACCCTAAACAAGAGAATGAATTTGTAAGGGAACAAGATGGAGCAAGAAGAAGGTTTTCTCCAGAGTAAGAAGGGTCGTGAGCCAAGAGCTTCCACAGAAGAGACAGTGGAAGAGCCCTGTGGCCTCGGGGTGAGGGGCGTCAACAAAATCTCCCTGGGGAGGGGGAAGAGCTGACCCCCCACACGTGTGCTCAGGAAGGGGCTGCAGGTACACGCGGCTCCTGAGTCTCCAGCTCTTCCCACCACCGCGGCAGTGGTGCTGTTCAGGGAAGACCCTTGGGGTACCAGCCTCGATTCCTGCCTCGACTGCTTGCTCTGCAGAGGAGCCTTCCACCTGCAGCAGCATTGGCTCCGAGATGTCGAAACCAGACACTGCGTTTCATGCCTTCTAGATCTAAACAGCCCAAACCGATAAAGGACAATGATCTGTGAGCAATCCCAGCATGCGGGACCTGAAGGAAGAGTCTCCTAAATAGAGAAAAATGGAATTGGGTTTAACTCCTCATGGATGGACTTGTGGATTCATAGTAAGGAACTTAAGACTCATAATATGGACTTATGGGTTCACACATCGAACTTACGGATTTGTTTCACTTTACCCAGGCTGTGAGCTTCACTCCTTAATCAGCATAACCACGATGCAACTCTCCTTTCTGGAATATAAAATCCCCAAACTATTTGCCATCCTAGAGCCGCCTGGTGACTCTCTTCCCTTGTGTGAGTTCCCTGAAAGCAAGTACATCATCTCAGCTCCCTAGTTCATCACCAATGCGGTCTTTGTCTTTCCTTTAACAGTATTTTTTCTCTCCTGATCAAGAAATCCCTTAAGAATACAAGTGAGGTGATGTATATTACAGGAATGATCTCCAATATGTCTTTCTTCTATTTCTTCACCGCATGGTTTCTTTCCTTTCGCGTAGAAACAGATTAATAGTAACACATCACACCTGATCACGACCCTGCGGCTGGGAACCAGCCCCCACCGTTTTCCCTGCAGGATGCATCTTATGTTTTAAAGTTGGATTCAAGGATGTTTGCGACTCAGGCAAGTTGGCTGCGGTCAAGATCTCTGGTATAGTCAGTGGGGCTGCTGGCAAAACGTCACTAATTTTGAAATGCCTTAAGGCGGTTTCCATTTGGTGAGCAATGTGATTGCTGTTTAGTGAGATGGGGCTTTTGGAAGTGGCTTGATGTGGCCATTCATGCAGCCATTGCTTACACGTAACTTCTCTCCCTTCTTTTTTTATGGCTGCAACATTTTACGGTTACATGTTAATCACATTTTCTACTCCCTTAAGCTCAGCCCAGGCAGTGATATGTTTAAGAGCCTCCTCTCAGCACGAAGAGAGGATGCCTGAATTCCTAACGGACAGCACCTTGCAGACTTGGAAGCTTTTCCTTCTGTGATCCTAGAGAATGTGGACCTGTTGGAGGTCAGGATGCGGGAAGTGTCTGTGTTGGCCCCACCTGCTGGGTCCCCAGGGAGCCATATTTCACTGGTAAGAAAAATGTATAGTTCTTGCTCTTAGTTGCAAGCCCAGATGTGCACACTCGGAAGAGGCAGCACGCTGAGAGGTGTTCATGGCCAACACTCAGGACAGCTGCTCTTCAGAAGCAAGGCCTGCGATTTGGCACTAAGTACCCTCTCCTGCTGTTTGCCTGGAATTGACATTGCCCTTCGGAATGTTTTGAGATAAGCCATAAATCTCTCCCTGCCTGTAGTTTGATCTACCAAGCTGGCAGCGCTCATCGGACCAGCAGGTGGGTTGGCTCCTCAGTGGGGTACCTCCAGCCGTCCCTC
>NW_007731053.1:43990-49483 GCF_000696425.1 Galeopterus variegatus | reverse complement strand
CAGCGCTCATCGGACCAGCAGGTGGGTTGGCTCCTCAGTGGGGTACCTCCAGCCGTCCCTCAGGGGGCAGCCTGAGGGCATGAATTATGGCCCCAGGGGATCCATCATTACTTGGAAGTTTGGCACATGGAATTGTTACTTATGTCTGCAGGAGCAGGGTGGGAAACTTAAATGTTCCAGCAGGCTGTTTGGTTGACTTAGCTATGCTCCCATAATTCTACAGAGAAGAGCACACGAAGTTCTTGGATGTGAACGCCAGAGACCTAGGAGAGGCTGGTGTTGGTTGCAGACGAACTCTCTTCCACCAACCCAAAAGGTAATAGATAAACAAATGGGAACTTCAAGTTCAATGTCCGGAGGAGGCAGCCTTGATGAGGACAGATGGTTTACGTGATGGCTGTTACTGTTTTTTCAAGTGATCACACCAAGAGATGTTCTCGTCTCAAGATGAGGGGATTTTCCTTCCAATCCAACATTTTCTAAGTGTGTTATTGTGCCCAAGATACCAGATAGACTTTGACTTCTCACTCGATCATCATAATAGCCCTCTGCTATGGCTGTTGTGATCCACATTTTACCAATGGCTACATTGAGACTCAGAGAGAGAAAATAACTTGCCCAAGACCCCTCAGCTAGTAAGTAGCAGAATGGAAGTTCGAATCATGCCTTTCCCTTGATTTTACGTTATCACTGACAGGGTATCTTAGCTCAGGGCATCATAACAAAATACCATAGACTGGGTGGCTTAAATGACAGAAATTTATTTTCTCATGGTTCTGGAAGCTAGAAGTCCAAGATCAAAGTGCCAGTAGATTTGGTTTCTAGTGAGAGCTCTTACCGGCTTGCAGACGGCCACCTTCTCCCTGTACTCTCACATGGCCTTTCCTCTGTGGCACACAGAAAGAGAGAGGGACAGAGAGAGAAGGAGAGGGAGAAAAAATTCTCCGGTATCTCTTCTTGTAAGGACACTAATCCTGTTAAGTAAGGGCCCCACCATTGTGACCTCATTTAATCTTAATTACTTCCTTAGAGGACCCATCTCCAAACACAGCCACATTGAGGATAGGGTTTCAACATATGAATCTTGGGGGGACACAAACATTCACTCCAAAGTGAGGGCTACCAATTCCTACTCAACACAGGTATGTTGAGGTCATGCATGCAGAGCCTCTAGTATCCAGCTCAGCATGATGCAAACGGCTGTCTTCCTTACACTAGAGGAGAACACCTGGCTGAGGATTGGGGTGACTGGAGCAGAGGGCTAGACCAGGCCATACGTCCCAGTGAGCAGTGGAAGGAGCATGTGGGTCACAAGTTGATCTGACTGTCTTCCTTACACTAGAGGAGAACACCTGGCTGAGGATTGGGGTGACTGGAGCAGAGGGATAGACCAGGCCATACGTCCCAGTGAGCAGTGGAAGGAGCATGTGGGTCACAAGTTGATCTGAGATGGGCGTGGTAAGTGTCTCAGGTTCCCTGAGGGGGCCTTGGATTGAGGATGGAAAGGATTCTCAGGGACATGAAATGGCAGAAGTCCCCATATCTTCCCTCTCCCTTCCCTTCCCTCATTCCTTTTCTTCCCCTTTTATTTATTTATTTATTTGTTTGTTTATCCATTCATTCGTTCGTTCATTCATTCATTTTGGTCTTTGCCTCCACAGCCCTGCAGATTAGGATTAAGTGGGGCCCTGGAGGCTATCTTATATCCCATCTAACATCACAGTTCCTCAGGTCACCTACAACATTAGTGCCACACATTTATCCAGCTTCTTCTTGAATATCTCCCCTGTCAAGAACTTTACCACCTCCTGAGCCAGGCTATTCTATTTTCAAGTATCTCTAACTGAAACAGACCCTTCTCTCTGCAGGTTCTGGTTCTACACTCTGGGGCAACAGAAACGGAGTGAGCCCTCTAGAAGATATTTAGAACAAACCTTCTCTCCCTCCTCAATTTTCACCCATCCCTGACCTCTTCTTCAGGCTCGGTGTTTCCTTCTGTATTTCCATCTCCAAGATGACCTGGTCACTTTCTAAGATACATTTTATATTTATACCTGGAGAAAATTCTAGTTAAATGAACTTGAATTCACCAGAATTAAACCCATTTTAACTGTTCCCTGCACTGCTTCCTTCTGAGCCGTGAAGCTGCTATTCGTCCTCTCAACACTACTTAATGAGAGTGACCTTTGTGCCAATACCCCTCAAGACACAAGGAATATGGCTCTGAGTAGGGTGGACAGAGTTGCTGATCTCATAGGGTGTCTTCTCGGGGAGACAGGTAATAAACAAACATTAAGAAAGTCGGGTAGGAAATGCCATGAAATAAGAACATTTTCTTTCACAGTCAAATTCTATTTCTAAAGTATAGTGAGCACTTACTTTGAATGAGGCACTTTGCTAATTATGGAAGTAATAACCTTGTAAGCAAGCATAGTTTTTTAAAAATAGATTCCATAGGGTTTTGTGCTCTCTGATCCTCACAAGGACCTTGTAAAGTAAATAGGGTGGGCATTATTTTGATTATTAAGTCCACTTTGCAAATGAGGAAACTGAGGCATATTTTAGCAGCCACACAGCCAGCGAGTGTGGAAACACGCAGCCCTCTGACACCAACACTGTCTTTGCCGGGCCTGCCCCTGGAGATTAACAAGTTTGCTGATGGCTTCTCCTTGTTTCCTAAGACAGCCGTAGTTCAGTCCTTAGCAGTACTGTCTGCTGGTTTTTTGACAAATGTATGCATTCATGTATTTACATGATGCCTTTGGTGGTTTAGAAAACATATCTTGCATCTCTCTGTCATGATTGGCCTTTGTGTGGAGCACACTGATGCAGGAAGCCAGGAAGAGACACCACTGCAGAGCAGGGNGGGCTACCAATTCCTACTCAACACAGGTATGTTGAGGTCATGCATGCAGAGCCTCTAGTATCCAGCTCAGCATGATGCAAACGGATGTCTTCCTTACACTAGAGGAGAACACCTGGCTGAGGATTGGGGTGACTGGAGCAGAGGGCTAGACCAGGCCATACGTCCCAGTGAGCAGTGGAAGGAGCATGTGGGTCACAAGTTGATCTGAGATGGGCGTGGTAAGTGTCTCAGGTTCCCTGAGGGGGCCTTGGATTGAGGATGGAAAGGATTCTCAGGGACATGAAATGGCAGAAGTCCCCATATCTTCCCTCTCCCTTCCCTTCCCTCATTCCTTTTCTTCCCCTTTTATTTATTTATTTATTTGTTTGTTTATCCATTCATTCGTTCGTTCATTCATTCATTTTGGTCTTTGCCTCCACAGCCCTGCAGATTAGGATTAAGTGGGGCCCTGGAGGCTATCTTATATCCCATCTAACATCACAGTTCCTCAGGTCACCTACAACATTAGTGCCACACATTTATCCAGCTTCTTCTTGAATATCTCCCCTGTCAAGAACTTTACCACCTCCTGAGCCAGGCTATTCTATTTTCAAGTATCTCTAACTGAAACAGACCCTTCTCTCTGCAGGTTCTGGTTCTACACTCTGGGGCAACAGAAACGGAGTGAGCCCTCTAGAAGATATTTAGAACAAACCTTCTCTCCCTCCTCAATTTTCACCCATCCCTGACCTCTTCTTCAGGCTCGGTGTTTCCTTCTGTATTTCCATCTCCAAGATGACCTGGTCACTTTCTAAGATACATTTTATATTTATACCTGGAGAAAATTCTAGTTAAATGAACTTGAATTCACCAGAATTAAACCCATTTTAACTGTTCCCTGCACTGCTTCCTTCTGAGCCGTGAAGCTGCTATTCGTCCTCTCAACACTACTTAATGAGAGTGACCTTTGTGCCAATACCCCTCAAGACACAAGGAATATGGCTCTGAGTAGGGTGGACAGAGTTGCTGATCTCATAGGGTGTCTTCTCGGGGAGACAGGTAATAAACAAACATTAAGAAAGTCGGGTAGGAAATGCCATGAAATAAGAACATTTTCTTTCACAGTCAAATTCTATTTCTAAAGTATAGTGAGCACTTACTTTGAATGAGGCACTTTGCTAATTATGGAAGTAATAACCTTGTAAGCAAGCATAGTTTTTTAAAAATAGATTCCATAGGGTTTTGTGCTCTCTGATCCTCACAAGGACCTTGTAAAGTAAATAGGGTGGGCATTATTTTGATTATTAAGTCCACTTTGCAAATGAGGAAACTGAGGCATATTTTAGCAGCCACACAGCCAGCGAGTGTGGAAACATGCAGCCCTCTGACACCAACACTGTCTTTGCCGGGCCTGCCCCTGGAGATTAACAAGTTTGCTGATGGCTTCTCCTTGTTTCCTAAGACAGCCGTAGTTCAGTCCTTAGCAGTACTGTCTGCTGGTTTTTTGACAAATGTATGCATTCATGTATTTACATGATGCCTTTGGTGGTTTAGAAAACATATCTTGCATCTCTCTGTCATGATTGGCCTTTGTGTGGAGCACACTGATGCAGGAAGCCAGGAAGAGACACCACTGCAGAGCAGGGGCCTGGTTTCCACATCAGGAAGTGCAGGGTGAGACATCTGGGGAGATCAAGCAGCCACTCAGTCGGTTGCCAGGACTTGGGGGCGGAAGACGTAGCCGGCACAGGCGGGGAGCCCCAGGCAGGTGGGGAGCCCCAGGCAGGTGGGTCACAGCTGCAGGGAACAACCAGACTGGGCCACTGGTTTGTGGGGGCTTTGGGAAACGAGCAGAATGAAGGTCTCCCAACAATCAAGGAAGCAGCAGTGTTTGGAGTTCCACTAAATGAGGTGGCAAAAATGCATGGCACTTCCCTGACTGCTCTGTCCCGGCCGGGACCCTCAGCCCTTGCTTCTCTTCTCACTCAAGAAGGGGCAACCCAAACAGAATGCACTCATCTCTCTGGGTTTTGCATTATTAGTCTTTTTTGGAAAACTACACAGGTTTGTCTTACTCACTTCCTAGTCAGTTCTTCAACTGTTCTGCTATGTAACCTCTTTATGATACATGTGCATATGGATATACATCAGTCCCTGTGTTTGCAGGTACATACTGTTCAGTTGCCTAGACCAGGGCCAAACAGGCAAGCTTGGCGGACTTGTCAAAGACATCAGATCATGGGAATGGGTGGCAGGAAGCAGGCTCTTTACAAGTAACCAAAGAGAATCAAAGGAAACTTGAACTTTGCTGGGCAGAGTAAGGAGATGCTACATGACAGAAGAAAGCAAAAGCTTTTAGTCTTTTTCCCTCCCACCTTGACCAACTGGATCCTGACCCTGCAGAAGGTCATCCTTTTCAAAGTAACCTGGCCATAGCTGCAGAGATTCAAGGGGTCTGGGCTGTGGCATCTCTGAGTGTGACACGCTCAGTAGCAAGACCACATTTTTCTATAGTGAACACCATGAGTTATCTTTAAAATGTCATGAGGGATGAAAGTAAAATGAAAACTAAGCAGTAAAAAACAAAGTAAAAATGTAAACCAGGGCATCCAATTCAGGTAACCTCTGATTTGTTGGATGGCATTTGA
>NW_007731053.1:40127-42501 GCF_000696425.1 Galeopterus variegatus | reverse complement strand
GAAGGATATGTCATCCTTTTGGACAGCAGTATGACTTCTCTTCCAGAAGCCAGACAGTGAGCTACATCAAGTGGCACCATGCCTGAGGGATCAAGCTGGGCGATCACAGAGCAAGCTGCTCAGAGGGGGACACGGGCAGGCACATGCTGGGGTTGAGCCACACGCAAAGTGCCTTCTAGCGTTGAAGCCGCAAGGTGCAGGTTGGCTGGGAATGCTTGTGCGAATTGCTCCTCCTTGCACACCTGTACTGGAGTCTCTTCCTCCTTCCACTTGTAATACCCAATTTGACTCCACGTAGATCTTGTGTGTTGTTTTTTTCTCACAGAATGGCTGTCTGTACCTTCTGGGCACATGAAACTAAGACACTGACTCAAGGCTTCTAGGACTGTATCCATCTGATAGAAATTGGAGGTAGAAATGAGAGAAAGCAGAGAGTGACTAGGCTTCTGGAGAATATCCTCTGAACAGTCAGGCTAAAAATGGTGCCTGCTGAGGCACCATGTGATGTCACAGAACTGCAGGGACCCCAAAAGTGTGTGACCCTTAAGTCCCTGATACCCCTTCCCGGCAAAGGGCACCCAGCCCCAGCCTGGACATCTGCCCTGGCCATCGATCACTGCCTGTGCTGGCCCACCGGCCAGTCCTCAGCAGCTGTGTGTTCTTATCCGCACACTTTTCCTTAATGTTCATTTCTCCGGTTACTTCCACTCAGTGACCACAGCTTTTGCTCCTGAAGGCCATCATGAACACGCATAATTCCCATAATTTTTAATGTCTGGGACTCCTGCAAGATTAAGAGCTCCTGCAGTGTAGGGACCAAATTAAACATTTGAGATTCTTTTAAAATTATGAAAGAAATACAAGCTCACTGTACAAAATTCAAACCACACGGAAGCAGGCAGAGTAAAATCATTCGGGTCTCCCTTCATCTCTTCCCCAGAGATACCCACTCATGACAACTTCCGGACTTTTTATTATGCATCTATATTAATCAGGGCAGTGCTTCAGTCCCATTTGCACTTTTAAAGAGCTCTCCCTGGCTACAGGGAGGAGGACAGACTGGAGGAGCCGAGCATGGGGACAGGGAGTCCACTTGGCCAAGGGAAGAATTACGGTGGCCTGGATGAGGTGCAGTGGGGGAGATGGCACCAAGTGGGCAGCTGCAATGTATTTTGGGGCGATAGAACCAGTAAATAATTGCCGAGTGACTCACTGGACCAATGTTTGAAGCCACCTTCCCTTCGCTGCATTCCTCTTTTGTCCACGTTCTTCCTGGCAACAGCCAGAAAACCAGAAAGCCTTAAAAATAGACCTGAGCTTCCCCTCACCTGCCATCTCAACGTGGTCCCTGGAGAGCAGAGCAAGGATAGCACAGGGGACGGCCCCCACTAGACGCAGAGGTGACTTTTCGTTTTAAACCCCTATTTTTAAATACTAAGCACTTACTAGAAAGTGACACTCCAACGTACCTGTATATTTATTTCTCGATGGTTTCCAACCCACAGGTGGAATTTGAAGAGGCCGGATATTTGGGAAAATAACTGACTCATACCACCTTTTCAATTGCACCAGATTTATTCCTGGGGTGTGAACCTATTTTCAGATTTCTTTCTCTTCCCACTTGTTTTTAAATTGCTAAGCCATCCCTATACATAGCCAGGGAAAAGGCTGACCGAAAATAGCTGCTTAGAGAAACAGAGCAATTTGGAATAAGCAAAAATAGCTCTTTGTGGTAACTTGAGTGTCTCATTTTCAATATTGATTTCCATGCCATCTTGAGTGTGGTTTTCTGGAACTGCACATGTAGGCAGGTGATGGCTCCACCCTTGTTTATTTCCTGATGCACACGACACGCAGTGGCTCTCTGGTCGTGCATGTTTAGAATGCTGAAATAAACCCAGGAAGCAGACTTATTTTCAACTGCACATGTAGGCAGGTGATGGCTCCACCCTTGTTTATTTCCTGATGCACACGACACGCACTGGCTCTCTGGTCGTGCATGTTTAGAATGCTGAAATAAACCCAGGAAGCAGACTTATTTTCGCGTGTGGTCATTAAAACTGTAGGTACCACATTCACAATGGCCCGTCAGTGTCTTATGAGGTATTTCAGACCACACTGAGCAGCCCACTTCTTCTATGATTCTTACCATCAGGTGTTGCCTGAATTGTCTTCCTTTTGCTTTAGTGTTCACTCCTAGGTGACTTTTGGAAATTAGTGGCATTACTTCAGAACAGCAGTTTTCAACCAGGCCATACTTCAGACCTATAAACGCTTGGGGATGGAGATTGGGCATGTTCAGTGTGAAAAAGCTGCCCACAAAATCCTGCTGTGCACTCTCGTCAGACCCATGGCTTTAGAGTTATCTACACTT